>NC_137946.1:34443266-34473266 GCF_963969265.1 Rhamphochromis sp. 'chilingali'
GATGGATGGGGGTCTCTGTGGGGCCATTCAGAGACCCCGTCCTCACTCGCTACTAGGCTCGGGGTCAAAGTTCAGTCCGGTGTTCTGGGAATCGATCCTACCTCACAAACCATCCTACCCGTTGTTTCCATGCATGTGCACAACACAAAGCACAAATTTACTTCATTTTTCTTTAACCTGTTGTGAATATCGGGGCGACCGTGGCTCAGGGGGTTGGGAAGCACATCTGTAACCAGAAGGTTGCTGGTTCGATCCCCGGGCTCTCCATCGTCGCCTCTGTCAGTTTGCCCCAGGGCAGCTGTGGCTACAACTGTAGCTGCCTCCACCAGTGAGTGAATGAATAGTGTAAAGCGCTTTGGCTGCCTTGAAAAGCGCTGTACAAATGCAATCCATTAATATTTGTTATGGTTAAGCATAGGTAGAGTTGGATGTCTCGAGACCACTTTTCTTGGTCTCGGTCTTGCTTTGTCACATCGACATAGTGTTCGGGCGATTTGGAGTCAACCATCGGCGGAGCGGGGAGGTGGATTACTGGGCTTAAGCCCAGGTCATTTTTTCAGAAGCCCGGAGTCTTTTGGAGTGTAGTGCAGCGATGCAGAGGAGAGCTGAAGTTTGACCAGGTACCAAAGCAAATCACTGGTACTGTACAAATAATGTAAATATGACGGTGCATCACAAAAGATATCAAACTGATCACTTGACCCATGTTACGTTACTCACTCTTCAAGTGAATCAACAAAAGGTGAAATGAAAAGCCGAACAACAACAACGCTGTTTCTTTAGAGAGTCTCAGCTCACATGTGTGTTTATTTCATATTTTCAGTTCTTACCCTCCACGGCTGAACAAACTCTCTAAACCGGTTTCAGTTATGCACTGATGAACACAACAAAGGACATAAGGAGCTTCTTTCAAACAAAAAACTCAGGTAGATGTTATTGTATATATTATGCTTTGGATGTTGTTCAGTATATTTCTATGCAAAACAAGAGGAATTTCAATACACAGCAGGATATTCACAGTTTAAACCAGATATTTACGCTTTAGGGAGAAAACATAAAAACTTTTTTTTTTACTGTTAAACATCAATTTTGAGTAAACTTGTTTTGTTGTAGATAAATAAATTTGTCTGTGAAGGTTCTCAGTCATCCAGGTCATCGTAGTCTAAGGAGCTTGCAAAGAAAAGCGTCTGGACTTCTTTAAGTTGCTTGAAGACGTTTCACCTCTCATCCGAGAAGCTTCTTCAGTTCTAAGGTCAAATGGTGGAGAGTCCAGATATAAACCTAGTGGGAGTTTCCCCCCACAGAGGGACAAAAGGACCCCCTGATGATCCTCTAATCGCCTGAGCCAAGGTGGGAAACTGGGTGTGGGTCCCAATCAGCCAGAGTTTCGGGTGAGCTCATTGTGAAACCTGGCCCCACCCTATCATGTGAATTCCTGAGATCAGATGGCCCAGGATGTGAGTGGGCGTTAAGGCGTCTGGGAAGGATCTCAAAACTGGATTATAGATGGCAGAGAGTTGGTGTCGTAAACCCCGCCTCTGTTCAAAGATGGTCGCTCACAGTGGACATAGAAGCTTCTTTCACTCCTCTTTCAAACCATCTGTCCTCTCTGTCCAAAAATGCTCGAAAGAGTGACCTTTGACCTTTAGATGCAGATGGACTGCTGAGTCTTGTCCTGTGGAGGTGGCTCTTCTGTGTTGTGCCATGTGCTTGTGAAGTGGCTGTTTGGTCTCTCCGATGTAGAGGTCTGGGCATTCCTCGCTGCACTGTACAGCATACACCACATTGTTAAGTCTGTGTTTTGGCGTTTTGTCTTTCGGGTGAACCAGTTTCTGTCTGAGCGTGTTGCTGGGTCTGAAATACACCGGGATGTCATGCTTGGAGAAAACTCTCCTGAGTTTCTCTGATACACCGGCTACATAGGGGATGACAGTGTTGCTGCGTCTGTCCTTCTTATCCTCCTTCGCTGGTGTCTGGTCTTCTTTTCTCTGCCTCTTTGCTGACTTTAAGAACGCCCATTTAGGATAGCCGCACGTTTTGAGTGCTTCCTTTACATGTGTGTGTTCCTTCTTTTCCCCTTCAGGCTTAGAGGGAACATGTTCTGCCCGGTGGTGTAGGGTCCTGATTACTCCAAGTTTGTGTTCCAGAGGGTGATGGGAGTCAAACAGGAGGTACTGGTCCGTGTGTGTGGGCTTCTGGTAAACTTTGATGTTGAGGTTGCCGTTCTCTTCAATGTGCACGGCGCAGTCCAGGAAAGGCAAACAGTCGTCCTTTGTGTCTTCCCTGGTGAACTTGATGTTTTTATCCACAGCGTTGATGTGCGCAGTGAAGGATTCCACTTCTTGTGTCTTGATTTTGACCCAGGTGTCGTCCACATATCTGTACCAGTGGCTGGGTACTCTTCCTTTGAAAGGGCCAAGAGCCTTCCTTTCCCCTTCCTCCATGTAAAGGTTGGCTACAATAGGTGACACGGGGGAGCCCATGGCACAGCCATGTTTTTGTCTGTAGAAGCCCTCGTTGTATTTGAATATGTAGTGGTGAGGCAGAGGTCTAACAGTGTGCAGGTCTGATCGGGGTTGAAGTTGGTCCTGTCTTCCAACGAGCTGTCTTCTTGTAGTCGTTTTCTGACAGTCTCCACGGCCTCCGTGGTGGGTATGCAGGTGAAGAGAGAGACTACATCAAAGGACACCATGGTTTCATCTGGATCCATAATGACATCTCTCACCTTCTCAACAAAATCCAAAGTGTTCTGGACGTGGTGTTCAGAGCTGCCCACCAGCAGGATCGAAGCCAGAAACTTGGAGATGTTATAGGTGACCGAGTTGATTGTGCAGACAATCGGTCTTAAAGGTGCTCCCTGTTTATGCATTTTCGGTAAACCATACAGACTCAGAATTTCAGGACGTTTCACGGATCACATTAACTCAGTGGACCGACACATCAGATTCACCAGGGAGGATATGAAAAGTGGCAGGTTAGCCTTCTTAGACTGTGAGATTTCCATCAGTAATGAGGGACATCTAAAAGCTGACGTGTACCGTAAACCTACACAAACAGATCAGTATCTAAGGTTTGACTCTCATCATCCACTGGAGCACAAACTGGGTGTCATCAGGACGCTACAACACAGAGCGAACACCATCCCCACTGACACAGCAGCCAGGGAGGCAGAAGAACATCAAGAAGGCCCTGAGTAAATGTGGTTATCCCAGCTGGACTTTTGTCAAAGCTGGGAAGGCTCCTAAAGAAAGCTCCAGCCGACCCAGGAGAGAAGGACAACCGCTGCCCAAGCGAAAACCTGTAGTGATCCCGTACGTGTCAGGAGTATCGGAGCAGCTGAGACACATTTTCTCTAAACACCGGGTCTCTGTGGCTTTTAAACCCCAAAACACGCTGCGCCACAAACTGGTCCACCCCAAGGATCGGGTCCCCGACACAAACAGAGTAACATAGTGTACGCTGTTAAGTGCAGGAGGATTGGCAGGATTTATACATCGGGGAAACCAAACAACCTCTGGCTAAGAGGACGGCACAACACAGAAGAGCCACCTCATCAGGCCACGACTCTGCAGTCTATTTACCTACAGGCCAGTGGACACTCAATGATGAGGATGTAACATCCTGGACAGGGAGGAACGCTGGTTTGAGGGCGGAGTCAAGGAGGCCATTTACGTGAAAAGGGAAAGACCATCTCTGAATCGAGGAGGGGCCTAAGGGTACATCTGTCACCATCTTACATGCTGTGATTGCAGCCATTCCCCAACTCTCTGTGAATGGGACTCATGGTTGTTGATCAGTGGTTTTTGATCAATGGTCATGAGAATTTGCATAATTAAGATTAAGGAACTGCCCTCCCAGCCCATTGTTGCTTCAGTGGTGCTGGTTTCAGTCATTATGCAGATGTACTGTTTATAAGATTGAAACCTGCAGTCAGCTGAGACTGAAGACATCACCTGATGATGACGAAACGTTTCTCCCACAAAACGCTATGTCCAGATGAACAGAAGCAACTTTTGGAGATTTTGGTCATATCGCACAGCCCTACTCCAGACGATTTGATTCTGAGCTGAAGAAGCTTCTGATTGGTTCGTAGAGTCCATGTGAGTAAACTGGTGGCACAGCTGTGGATGCATATAAGACACCCCCAAAACACAGAGGCTGTTTCTGTGACATGGGAACATCAGGAGATGTCAACCAAAACAGCAGGAACAGAACTGTGGAGCTCCATAAGTGTGGCTCAGTTTGAATACAATTTGGTGCCATTTACAAGAAATACAGACAGTTTCTCTCTTTACTCTTAAAGTTAACAAATGTGTTTTTTATATTTATCTAAAAAAATAAACATTTAGTCTGATTTGATGTTACAATTAAAAAAGTGTTTTTATCTGAAGAGTAAATATCTGGTTTCAACTGTAGATTTGATGATTGTCAGCACAGAGAGGGAACAAGAGCAGGTGAGACACACCTGTTAGTCACATGGTTGTTTGCCAAAACTCATCAGAACATGTATCCAGTACCGAGTGTAACTTTTTAGATGCCACTTGTTACTTTACATACTTTGTTACATTCTATATTTATTAAGTTCTGCAGCTTGTTTGCACAACAAGGATAAATAATTATATAAACGTTTCTGAATCTAAACAGTGGACTTTGGTAGAATTAAAAAACAAGTGTAGTGCAGGTCTATGATGATTTTTAGTGCTGCTATCATCTAGTTCTGATTCTGGTTCTGTCTTGGTTAAGTCCTCAGTAGTCCTGATTTTGAACTGTTGTAGTCCGGTTTTAATTCTGGATCAGTTCTGGGTCTGGTTGAATCGGGGTTTAGTCCTCGTGTCTTGATACAGCCCGACTTTGTTCTGCCTCGCTGCTTAATTAAAAAACTAGTTTAAGGTGTCCTGCACATGTGATATATATATTTCCCTATATGAAGTCATTCTTTTTTGAACAAAACTCAAAACAGAGCCTATTAATCTTTCAGTCATTTCTACCCTCACTTAATTTCCTTTCGCTGCTCAGCTCTCACACAGGGGCTCAGCTATGCTCCAATCCCTCCATATTGTGGCCAATCACATACAAGGATAATGTCATTATGTGAAAAACAGAGAAGGTGAGAGACAGAGAAGAGTGAGGTGCCCCACGGCATTGGTGGCTGCCCACTGCTTCACTGGGTGAATGGGTTTAATGCAGAGGAACTATTTCCCTATGGGGACTAACACACACACACACAGACGACAGCTTACAGTCCTGCGTGAAGATGAAAGTGACTTCGTACAGCCCCGATTTGCAGACGCTGTGCGCAGAGGTTCGGGAGCAGAAGTCCCGTTGTAAACATATCACGGCAGACCCCACGATGTTTGCATGAAACTTTACAGCTTCTCTTTATTGACCACTTTACACACACGGTTGCTGTGCGCACACAGCCGGCTGTAGCTTTGCAGCTCACAGCCCGACACACACCAACAACAGCATATATGGCACAGACGTTAAAGTGGCGAGGCGTGATTGCGGGTGCTGCTCTGGTGCATCCGCCTCCCCTGCAGCGGCGCTGCAGACCACGCCCCGCCTCACACATTGACCAGGTAAATACATATTTAGGCAGAATTTTGCAAATATCTATTTTTCATTTTTTAGCAGCATAGAGCTTTTTTTCAGTTATTTTTAAAAGTCAGGCTCCAAAAGCCCAAAGGAGATATAACAGTTTTTGTTTGCTGGATCATTTTAGTTCAGCTTTCTTTTTGTTATATTTCTTTAAGAGTTCAAAATGTGTTAATTACATAAATAAAATGTAATTTTCTCTGTAGCACTTCATAGATTTCATAAGCAACACACTTTAGACTTCCATCAAGTTTTAATAACACTACAGTTTTTCCTTAGGCTGGTCACACTTCCTGTATGTCTAAAGTTTCAAAATAAAATGTCTCAGAGCTGTTAAACGTGGGAACATTTACTCTGTGTCCATTTGTGCAACATCTCTAAAGTTAGAAATATCCTGTCTCAGAGTGACGCTGAAAAACTAGTTCATGCATTTATTACTTCCAGGCTGGACGACTGTAATTCATTATTATCAGGAAGTCCTAAAAACTCCCTGAAAGCCTTCAGCTGATCCAAAATGCTGCAGCAAGAGTCCTGACAGGGACTAGAAAGAGAGAGCAGATTTCTCCTGTTTTGGCTTCCTGTTAAATCCAGAATTCAAAATCCTGCTCCTCACATACAAGGTCTTAAATAATCAGGCCCCATCTTATCTTAATGACCTTGTAGTACCATATCACCCTATTAGAGCACTTCGCTCTCGCTCTGCAGGCCTACTTGTTGTTCCTAGAGTATTTAAAAGTAGAATGGGAGGCAGAGCCTTCAGTTTTCAGGCCCCTCTTCTGTGGAACCAGCTTCCAGTTTGGATTCAGGAGACAGACACTATCTCTACTTTCAAGATCAGGCTTCAAACTTTCCTTTTTGCTGAAGCATATAGTTAGGGCTGGACCAGGTGACCCTGAATCCTCCCTTAGTTATGCTGCAATAGACGTAGGCTGCTGGGGGATTCCCATGATGCATTGGGTGTTTCTTCTTCACTCACTATGTATTAACAGACCTCTCTGCATTGAATCATATCTGTTATTAATCTCTGTCTCTCTTCCACAGCATGTCTTTATCCTGTCTTCCTTCTCTCACCCCAACCAATCACAGCAGATGGCCCCGCCCCTCCCTGAGCCTGGTTCTGCTGGAGGTTTCTTCCTGTTAAAAGGGAGTTTTTCCTTCCCACTGTCGCCAAAGTGCTTGTTCATAGGGGGTCATATGATTGTTGGGTTTTTCTCTGTATCTATGAAGCGCCTTGAGGCGACTTTTGTTGTGATTTGGCGCTATATAAATAAAATTGAATTGTGTTGATCGGTCATCCAGGAAACAGTCCTTCAGACCAATGTCTAATCAGAGCCCTGAAGCTGCGGCTCACCTTGTTGAGTAGCTTTTATGATCGTGTTCATAATGACAGGTCAACACGAGGCGCCATCATGTGGTACAAACGTTTTATTAGGGGACGCCGGCTGACTTGACAGAGGAGCTTATTAACATGAGCAGAAACATCTGGAAGGCTTCACAGAGGCCTGTTTACAAACAAACAGCTGTTACAGTAAACAACAACAACAGCTGAGTCTGATCACAGCTGCAGCTGCCAGGTAAACTTCCTGTTTCAGGTGTGCTCGGCTTCATTCTGTGTGGGGGCGTGGCTTCGCTGCTTGAGTGAAGCCTTTGGCAGAGACATCCTGTGTGACCCTGTGTGTGACAGCCAATCAGAGCCAGAGGCGTGTCTTCATGTTGAGGCTTTAATGAGTTTTTAAATAAAACAGAAAAACAGCAGAAATCATAGAAAAATAAAAAAGGCAACTTTTACCCACAATGCACTGCAGGAGGTCTTTACACTTTATATCTACAGGTTACTCCTCAGGCTGAAGGCTCGTCTCCTCCTCCTGCTGCTCCTGCTGTTTCTCCTCCCCCTCCCCCCCTGCTGCTGTTAACCCCTCCTCCTCTCCTGTGGAGGTGGGGGAGGTGTTCTCCCCATCGTAGATGATGTCCTCGGGGTTTGGAGCAGGAGGACAGAACTCCTCCTCGGGGAGAATCTTCAGGAAAATCGACTCAGCCTGAAAACAAAGAATCACACGCAAACATTACAGGAAGCGCCTGCAGTTCCTCTAACGTTCCAGCGGGGGCAGCACCGAGTCAACCCCACAGACTCCCATGTTAAAATGAACATGCTTACAGCCTGATACACAGCTAACCCTATATTTATATATGCGTCTCTGGAAGCTAGCTAGCTGATAATCTAGCAAGCAGGCGTGTGTGCGTGTTTGCCCCTCCCCCGACACACAGCTGCGTGAACAAAGAGAAACTTTTATTCATCAAACACGACCTGAAGGAGGACCACGGCCTGAAAGGTACATCTCACCTGTTTGATGGCGTGTTCGTGTCCCAGAGCGCCATCTGGGCCGGAGCACACGTACACGTTAGACGGGAGGTCGTGACCTTCAGGCTCCACCCCGGAACCGTCGGCCATGTTGAAGTACAGACACCAAAGGACAGCTGGACGGTTTTCTGCAGACGGACATAATTAGATGAAAAAGTTCAGATGATAGAAGAAAAAAACGCCGCCACAGCACGTTTCACTAACGTGTCACAGCAGAAGAACACGAGTCGGGATGTTTTCAAAGGAAATGAAATGTTATAATGTAGACCAGGGGTGGGCAGCTCCACGCCTCGAGGGCCTGCAGGTTTTAGATCGCACCCTGGGTCAACACACCTGAATCACATGGTTAGTTCATTACCAGGCCTCTGGAGAACTTCAAGACATGTTGAGGAGTCATTTAGCCCTTTAAATCAGCTGTGATGGATCATGGACACATCTAAACCCTGCAGGACACCGGCCCTCGAGGCCTGCAGTCGCCCACCCCTGATGTAGACAGTACACCATCCGATCCTGGACCAGCAACTCTAATTTAATGTGTTCATGCCTCTAATGTCGGTCCAGTGTCAGAGACGGCGTGATGAGGCTTTACAATAAATCAAAACTTAATCGAATAAAAGATGTAAATGAAGCAGGAAGTTTAACAGGAACATGACGGAGGCGCTTCCCTCCACCTCCCTCATCAGCTGTGATGAATCTCTCTGTACCTGCATCCATCCATCCTCACTGCTACTGTGTTCTGCTTATAATTAAAACCACAGAAGAAGAAGGTGATGAATGAATTGAAGAGAAGAACAAGAAGAAGAGGAGGAGGTCAGGGAGGAGACAAAGTTATCAGGACACAAAGACTCACTGAGCGTTCACGTCTGTGCAGTATCAGGTCACATGACTGCAGTGATGAAAGGGTTAACGGTCGCTCTGCACCGACCAGGAGAATTCAGCTTTTACTCATAATATGTCTGACAACGTGACGTCAATCTGGACCAAACTCCATTCAAAAATCGGTGAATTTTACCCAAACTGCAGAAAACAGCAGTGAGAAACACTACAAACACTACAAACACTACAAACACCACAAACACCACAAGCGTGCTCTTTGGGGTTTTTAGAAGTTCGGATTTTCAAAGTAAAGCGTAACTTTTCTGTCCTCGTGGTATTTAAACAGATTTTCTGTGACGTTCAAAGATCTGAAACTGTATTAAAATAAATAGTTGAGTGTTTTTATTGTAACCAGAGTTACAATAAAGTCTGACTCGTTTTACTGGGAACCAACCAGCAGCCTCTGAGTGCAGCTGACTGGTCTGAGTTCACCCAGGCTGTGTGTGTGTGTGTGTGTGTGTTACCTTGGTCTTGACACTCTGCCGTGCAGAACATCCTGGTTACCACTGGCGACAGGTCTTCATAGGCGGAGCCAACCGACTGACAGGTGAGGTGGACCAGATCTAAACAGACAGAAAAAACATGGGTTAAAGTCTTCTGAGTCACGTGACCCCCACTGAAAGTACTCGAGTAAAAGCTCCTTTTAACAAGGATACAACAAAGTCAGACATCATCAGAGAGACCGTGAAACACTGAAGGATAGCTGACAGAAACCTGACAGCTGGGGTCAGGTGTGACCCTCAGGTGTGTGTCTGTCAGGTGAAACTGAGATCAGGATGCTCGTGCAGACAGAGGTGTCGTTTGTTTCTGTGTCTTGAAGCAGGTTTATTCTGACCTTCAGTCTAAGAGCTCATTATCACCGTGGTAACCGAATCTGCTCACAGGTGATTGGTTGTTTCACTGGGGCCTCACAGATCATTTCCTGTGGTTTCTCTGGCTCCTCGGGGAAAATAAACACGGAGGCGACGGCGTCTTTAGATCGATGGTGTTTTGTTTTAAAGCGTTCAAGCCCACTGACTCAGTAACCAATCACAGTGCAGCATCAGCACAAGAAGAAGAAGAAGCTTTGACAGGCGGAACACACACACTCTCACACACACACACACACACACACACACACAGAGTCTCACACACACACACACACACACACACAGTCTCTCACACACACACACACACACACACACACACACACACACACACACACACACACACACACACACACACAGAGTCTCACACACACACACACACACAGTCTCTCACACACACACACACAGTCTCTCACACACACACACACACACACACACACACACACACACACTCGTGCTGTGTCTGTGCTGATGGTCATTAATCAGTGCTTCTGGAGGATTCAGCCGTTTCTCTTCAAGGACGCTGGAGGACGTCAGCATCATCATCCTCACTCTTCATGCCGAAGCAGGAAGCAGAGCGTCTCCTCCTCGCGCTGAGGTGGCCGTCTGAGCGCAGCAGGAGTCGCTCCTCTATCTTCTGCTCTCTGGGAGCTGCAGCTGTTTCCTGTTCCTGGGACAGGAGGGCCGCTGTGGTCGGCTGCTGCTGGGCCTTGTCTGCTTCAGCTGACCCGGCTCCTAACGAGGGGTTACGTGACTTCCTGTTTCCTCCCAATCAGCTCAAAGCAGTCGGTCCACTGTCCTTTGCCCTCAGTAAGGGTTCCTCTATAAACTCAGAGAAAAGCTGCTTCCTGCTTCCTCTGAAGCTCAGTTCGCGCTGCAGCAGGGCTACATGCTCCGAGCTGCTGCGATTGGCTGATTGACCTTCATCGGTCCAGCACAGCTGCACCTGAGAATCAGCCTAACCTCTGCTAAAACTGAACCCAGATCAGTTTCTGAGCACTGAGCCTGGTCTCTGCATCCAGCTGTGAGCATCACAGCTTCACAGAGTGCATTCTGGGTAAAGTGTCAGGGTTTAACATAATAATCCATGTTGGTACAGGCGGAGTCAGAGGAAGACGACCTGCTGACGCGAGGCTGAGGACGACCCGAGAGTTTGTGTTTTATTTGCTGGGAATTACACAAACAGGAAGCTGTGACCAGGGTGGCACGCTGAGGACGTGACGATGTAGCGAGCCGCCTCAGGTTGGTAAACGATGATAACCTGAAACATCAGAACGTCTTACAGCAGATCTCCTCACACTGACACACAACAGGTGAACTCACAGGTCCCAGGTATGCAGGTCATGGTGGACGGGCTCAGCTCCACCATGTTCACCGCCGGGCGTCCGTCTGTCGGAGGAACCGTGACCAGAGACACCTGCAGAGAGCAGAGAGCGGGTCTGAGCGCGTGCAGAGAGGGTCAGACAATAATCAGCGTTCCTCCAGCAGTGCATCAGTGATTACATCACTCTACAGGCTGACGATGTCATCTGAACGCTGCACAGACTCCACCCCCTGTGAGCGTGGAGGTGACACCAGGTGCTGCTTCGCTTTGATGTTTGTTCAGTGCTGATCAGACGAACCTGCTGCTCCGAGTCGCCGGGCAGGACGGAGGCGTCGGTGATCAGGACGGCTCTGCTCAGCAACCTGCGCACACACACACACACACACACACACACACAGACACACACACACAGACACACACACACACACACACACACATACACACACGCACGCACACACACACACACAGAGACACAGACACACACACACACACACACACACACACACAGACACACATACACACACGCACGCACACAGAGACACACACACAGACACACATATACACACACACACAGACACAGATACACACACGCACACAGACACAGATACACACACACACACACACACACACACAGACACACACACACACACACACACAGAGACACAGACACACACACACACACACACACACAGAGACACAGACACACACACACACACACACACACACACACACACACACACACACACACACAGAGACACAGACACACACACACACACACACACACACACACACACACACAGACACACATACACACACGCACGCACACAGAGACACACACGCACGCACACACACACAGACACACACACACACACACACACACACACAGAGACACACACACACGCACGCACACACAGAGACACAGACACACACACACACACACACACACACACACACAGACACACATACACACACGCACGCACACAGAGACACACACGCACGCACACACACACAGACACACACACACAGACACACACACACACACAGACACACATACACACACGCACGCACACAGAGACACACACGCACGCACACACACACACACACACACACAGACACACACACACACAGAGACACACACACACGCACGCACACAGAGACACACACAGAGACACACGCACACACACACGCACGCACAGAGACACACACACACAGACACACACACACACAGAGACACACACACACGCACGCACACAGAGACACACACACAGACACACACACACACAGAGACACACACACACGCACGCACACAGAGACACACACACAGACACACACACACACAGAGACACGCACACAGACACATTTAGATACATTAGATCTCATCAACAATCAGAAATCAGTGATTGGTTGATACTGACCTGGTGGGCGTGGTCACCCGCCGGTCTGCCCCCACAAAGCCGTCCTCCACCACAAAGTGGCTGCAGCTGATTCGCTGTCCTCGGCTGTCAATCACCGCCTTACACCTGAAACAACAGCAGAGATGCCGCGACGTCACCGATCAGACCACCGAGCACCTGGTCCTGACGAGGGTCACATGACTTTATACACCAACCACTGGCTGACTTTAATCCTGACACTGACCTTTGAACTGAAACAGGAAGCAGGAAGTGAGTCGGTGTTAGACTAAACATGTTTACAGCATCATGTTTCGTGGGTTCATAACAGAGCAGCTCAATGATGACGCTATGACATCATCACCTGACACAGGAGCTGAACCGCTTACTAGATAAATAAGTATGAGCTGTAACCACCTCGGACTGTGAGTCTGAGGCAGCAGATAAATGTTGAACTGCTTTATGAAGTTTGAGACTTTAAGAACTCTGAGTCGTCCTCGAGACGCGCAGTGACCCGCTCAGCCCGCTTTATTAAAACACCGATGATAACCGCAGTCATAATGAGCGCCGGGCTCAGGGAGACCATGATGGATCGACCTGCTCCACTCTGCAGCCTCTCAAGGCCGCCTCCACACAGCTCCACCCGATTACTGGGAATAATGATGTACACGGGCCTCATCCATAACCTGCACACACACACACACAGTCAGAGCGCCTTTTAGCTGCGTTAGCATTTTTACTCCACAGTCTCAGTAACGAACAACAACCAGACGGATCATCAGTCACAACGACCTGTTTCCAGCTGTAACTGAAACGTCTCTGACGTTTTCTCATCAACAGACTGATCAAACTGAAGCTCCCAGGAGGACACCATGAAACACCAGCTACACAGAACTCCATTAAGAATCTGTCTCATTTAAGGTTTTCAGCTAAACACAGTCGAGCGACTGACTGGTTACATTTGAACCAGTGCAGAATAAAAACGAGCTCCGTCATCACTGCAGGAAATGATGCGAACATCAGAACAAACAGTCCACCGACAATCTGTCTGATTTTAGCTTCATACAGTCGTCTGTGGTTCAGTACAAACACAGGAAACCAGCAGCTGACCAAGAGTAATCTGATTACTGCCGCCTGTGATTTATAACTTTAATTTACCAGGAGGGATGCTAACAGGCTAACAGGCCGTGTCTATGCGTGTGCGTGTGTGTGTGTCTGTGTGCATGTGTGACCTTCCATATACAAACCTGCCTGTCAATCAATCATTTAATCAGAAAACTGATGAGGCTGCAAACAATGATAGAGAGACACTGACAGAGAGAGAGAGAGGGAGGCGTGCAGAGAGGAGTCATCTATCAGAGAGGAGGGGGAGGAGGGAAAGGAGGAGGGGGAGGCAGCCGCGGGCTGATGAAGAGCCTCAGAGGTTAAATTATGATGTTCATTTCCTCTCCATAAATTGAATATTTTACTGATCATAAATTATCGTCCAATCACAGCTCAGCACAGGAAGGTTCCTCTCTCTCACACACACACACACAGAGTGGTTGCCGTGGCAGCCTGTGTGATCAGTGCTCTTTGTTCAGCCTTTAATTAAGTTAAAGGTTAAACACAAATGATAATAACTAAGCAGGAAGTGATTCACAGCAGCGGCCAATTAAAAGCTCCAGAAACGCTCGGGGGCGTGGCCAAACCAAACGAACACACCCTGCAGTTTAGCATGATGCACACATGTGTATGTGTTACCATGGAGACAGTCAGAGGACAGGGATGTGGGGTTGATGTAAACACATATTTCCTCACCTCCATGTTTGATTTTATAACTCTGGTTTTTCTCTCTGTCAACTTTAGATTTGAAAAACTGTGAAGTATAAGAAACAAACGTTTCTCCTGAAACATCCAACCACAAACATTTAATTTGAAATGCCACAGGAAGTGCTGTTTGTATGACCAGCATGACGCGGCGCAGGTTAACGATGAGCGAGACTTTAAACAGAGCAGAGAACAGAGGGGAGGAAGCGAAGGCCAAACGCCAGCCCGACAGGAAGCTGTCAGTCACAGTCTACTCTACTGCGCTTTACTCTTTACGATTCTAGTGATGGAGTTGCTCTTGTGACCCATCCAGTGACATCACTCACAGTCTGATGACATCACACTGTCAGCTTGACTCACCTCACTCGGACCCCCAGCTGAGTAGGTACTAATAAAGTACCCAGTACCAGTACTATCAGCTATCTTAGGCAAAACACTTAAAACCAAGTCGAGCCAAGTACGTGCTGGCTGAGGTACTACATAGAGCAGTACCAGTACTACAGAATTATACAGAGCACCGACAGTACTACAGTACTGCAGGTACGGCAGGTGTACCTGTTGGAGTCCTTGTCCACGATCAGGCAGCTGACCGAGTGTCTCAGGCAGTAGATCCCTCCAAACACAGCACTCATCCTGAAACACACAACAACAAAGCAGCCAATCAGCACGCAGGAGAACATGTGACCTGTCTGTGCACAAGTATGTGGACACCACACGCACTTCCTGACCTCCAGCGAGACTTTCAAAATAAAAGTTTTATTAAGGCAGTATTAAGGATTAAGGAGCAGGATGTCCTGAGTTCAATTCCACCATCAGGCCTTTCTGTGTGGAGTTTGCATGTTCTCCCCGTGTCTGCGTGGGTTCTCTCCGGGTACTCCGGCTTCCTCCCACCATCCAAAGACATGCAGCTTGCTGGGATAGGTTAATTGGATAATCCAAATTGCCACTAGGTGTGAATGTGAGCGTGAATGGTTGTTTGTCCTTGTGTGTTGGCCCTGCGACAGACTGGCGACCTGTCCAGGGTGTACCCCGCCTCTCGCCCTATGACAGCTGGGATAGGCTCCAGCGCCCCCCGCGACCCTGAAAAGGTTCAAGGTTCAAGGTTCTTTATTTGTCACATGCATAGTTACAGTGGGGCAAAAAAGTATTTAGTCAGCCACCATAAACTCAACTCGTCGTGTTTGGAGGAAGAAGAATACCGAGTTGCATCCCAAGAACACCATACCTACTGTGAAGCATGGGGGTGGGAACATCATGCTATGGGGCTGTTTTTCTGCCAAGGGGACAGGACGACTGATCCGTGTTAAGGACAGAATGAATGGGGCCATGTATCGTGAGATTTTGAGCCAAAACCTCCTTCCATCAGTGAGAACTTTGAAGATGAAACGAGGCTGGGTCTTCCAACATGACAATGATCCAAAACACACCACCCGGGCAACAAAGGAGTGGCTCCATAAGAAGCATTTGAAAGTCCTGGAGTGGCCTAGCCAGTCTCCAGACCTCAACCCCATAGAAAATCTGTGGCGGGAGTTGAAAGTCCGTGTTGCTCGGCGACAGCCCCAAAACATCACTGCTCTCGAGAAGATCTGCATGGAGGAATGGGCCAAAATACCAGCTACTGTGTGTGCAAACCTGGTAAAGACCTATAGTAAACGTTTGACCTCTGTTATTGCCAACAAAGGTTATGTTACAAAGTATTGAGTTGTATTTTTGTTATTGACCAAATACTTATTTTCCACCCTGATTTACGAATAAATTCTTTACAAATCCTACCATGTGGATTCATGGATATTTTTTTCACATTCTGTCTCTCACAGTTGAAGTGTACCTCTGGTGCAAATTACTGACCTCTGTCATCATTTTAAGTGGGGGAACTTGCACAATCGGTGGCTGACTAAATACTTTTTTGCCCCACTGTATACAAGTATAACACACAGTGAAATGTAGCCTGACACGCTCCTCGACATGTGCAAAAAAATTGGGGGGGGGGGGGGGGGGGTGTAGAGGAAGAGGAAGAACATATATATTAGGGCTGCCACGATTAGTCGACTAGTCACGATTACGTCGACTATCAAAATCGTCGACGACTGATTTAATAGTCGACGCGTCGTTTGAAGCTTTGTAAGATCCTGAAAAACGCAGGAATAAGTAGCAGGATTTAAGAGTGTAATAACGGACTGAAACAGAAGATGGCAGCACTGCATGTACAAGGATACCAGCTGCCGTTAAACCCCGAAGAAGAAGAAGCAGCGTCCCAGAATTCATAGCGCAGCCCAGCGCAGTTTCCAACAATGGCGGTAGCTAGTTAGTTTTAATATTGCTCTTATTATTCTTTCTGGGTCACAAAATAAACGTTTAACATATTTTCAGGCGAGAATGTAGCTGTGTAAACCTCAAATATCTGCTCAGTTTATCAGGACACCACGTATTTTCAAAAGCGCTCCGACGTTTTCGGAGACGTCTGTTACCCACTAGCTCGATAGCTAGCCGGGAGCTAGGCTAACTAGAGCCGTGAGAACACCGGACTCCCGGCTAATCGTTTTCAAACCCACCGCCGTCTTTCGCTACTCAGGTTAAACATGATATATGAGTCACTTAGATAACTTAAAAATGTAATTGTTTGGCTTTTTTTAGTATTTTATTTGTTCCTGAGTAAATCGGTTTGGCTGAGATTAAAGTTATAGTTTTTACACAGCTGAATAAACTTCAAGCAGACAGCTGATTATCAGAAGTGTGAGATGCTCCAGAATTTACTCCGGTGTCCTGTTATATTTTAGATAGAAGGAGTTTATTAAACTTCACCGAAACAATCTGCAAATTTCATTAAAATTTAATAAACTATCATCTTGTCTTTATTTTTAGTTAGCACCTTAAACACTTAAAGCTGTAAGCTAATGATAGTTATATAAGAGCAGATGCTGCTGGTGCAATAAGCTGTACATTTTACCTCCAATGGATGATGATCTGATTAGTCGACTAATCGCAAAAATAATCAGTGACTAGTTGACTATCAAAATAATCGTTTGTGGCAGCCCTAATATATATATACATATATATATATGTATATATATATATACATATATATATATATATATATATATATATATATATATGTATATATATATGTATACATATATATATATATATATATATATATGTATATATATGTGTATATATATATGTATATATAGAAGAAGCTGACTGCACTCCACGAGCGTCTGGCAGCACAAATGAACCAGCTGCTAGTTAACGAGAGACACCCGGAATGGCTAACTGAAGGTCGGACGGTCCTGATCCCCAAGGACCCCAAGAAGGGACCGGTCCCCTCCAACTACCGACCAATAACCTGCCTCAGTACTACATGGAAGCTCCTGTCAGGCATCATATCGGCTAAGATGAACAGGCACATGGGTCAATACATGAGCAGGACACAGAAAGGAATTGGCAAGAATACCAGAGGCGCAAAACACCAGCTACTGGTAGACAGAACAGTCAGCCGAGACTGCAAGACCAGACTGACCAACCTGTGCACTGCCTGGATTGATTACAAGAAGGCCTATGACTCAATGCCCCACAGCTGGATACTGGAATGCCTAGAATTGTACAAGATCAATGGGACCCTAAGAGCCTTCATCAGGAACTCAATGGGGATGTGGCGTACAACACTAGAGGCCAACTCCAAGCCCATAGCACAAGTCACCATCAAGTGCGGGATCTACCAAGGAGATGCTCTGTCCCCACTGCTGTTCTGCATAGGCCTGAACCCCCTCAGTGAGATCATTAACAAGACTGGCTACGGATACCGACTACGGAACGGAGCAGTTGTCAGCCACCTCCTGTACATGGATGACATCAAGCTGTATGCCAAGAGTGAACGAGACATCGATTCACTGATCCACACCACCAGGCTATACAGCAATGACATTGGAATGTCGTTCGGACTGGAGAAGTGTAGTCGGATGGTAACAAAGAGAGGGAAGGTAGTCAGAACTGAGGGGATTGAACTACCAGAAGGCAACATTGCAGACATAGAGGACAGTTACAAGTACTTGGGGATCCCGCAGGCGAATGGGAACCATGAAGAGGCCGCTAGAAAGGCTGCAACCACCAAGTACCTGCAGAGAGGGTCAGGCAAGTCCTGAGGAGTCAGCTGAACGGTAAGAACAAGATCCGGGCCATCAACACGTACGCCCTGCCCGTGATCAGGTACCCTGCTGGGATAATAGGCTGGCCAAAGGAGGAGATAGAAGCCACTGACATAAAGACAAGAAAGCTCCTTACCATGCATGGAGGGTTTCACCCCAAGTCCAGCACCCTGAGGCTGTACGCTAAGCGGAAGGAAGGGGGCCGGGGACTGGTGAGTGTCAGCACCACAGTCCAGGATGAGACAACGAACATCCAAGAATACATTGGGAAGATGGCCCCAACTGACCGAGTGCTCAGTGAATACCTCAGGCAGCAGAAACCCAAGAAAGAGGAGGGAGACGAGGAACCATCATGGAAGGACAGGCCCCTGCACGGTATGTACCACCGGCAGATAGAGGAGGTGGCTGATATCCAGAAATCCTACCAGTGGCTGGACAAAGCTGGACTGAAAGACAGCACAGAGGCACTAATCATGGCAGCACAAGAACAAGCTCTGAGTACAAGATCCATAGAGGCTGGGGTCTATCACACCAGGCAAGACCCCAGGTGCAGGCTGTGTAAAAATGCCCCAGAGACAATCCAGCACATAACAGCAGGGTGCAAGATGCTAGCAGGCAAGGCATACATGGAACGCCATAACCAAGTGGCCGGCATAGTGTACAGGAACATCTGTGCCGAGTATAACCTGGAAGTCCCGAGGTCAAAATGGGAGATGCCCCCAAGGGTGGTGGAGAATGACCGAGCTAAGATCCTGTGGGACTTCCAGATACAGACGGACAAAATGGTGGTGGCTAACCAACCGGACATAGTGGTGGTAGACAAACAGAAGAAGACGGCCGTAGTGATCGATGTAGCGGTTCCGAATGACAGCAATATCAGGAAGAAGGAACACGAGAAGCTGGAGAAATACCAAGGGCTCAGAGAAGAGCTCGAGAGGATGTGGAGGGTGAAGGTAACGGTGGTCCCCGTGGTAATCGGAGCACTAGGTGCGGTGACTCCCAAGCTAGGCGAGTGGCTCCAGCAGATCCCGGGAACAACATCGGAGATCTCTGTCCAGAAGAGCGCAGTCCTGGGAACAGCTAAGATACTGCGCAGGACCCTCAAGCTCCCAGGCCTCTGGTAGAGGACCCGAGCTTGAAGGATAAACCGCCCGCAGGGGCGTGCTGGGTGTTATATATATATATATATATATATATGTAGTATATACATTGGGTGAATGTGCAGTAGTAGCGGAAGGATAAGCAGAAGCGAATGGATGGATGGATGGAGCAGGATGTCTGATGGTGTGGTTACCGTGGTGTCTCAGCCAATTGTCTGTCTGTATTACTGGCCCCTCCCCCTCCAGCACCGCCATAGATTAATAACATAATGAAATTACAGCTGCTCCATAAATCAGAGCAAAGGGCTCTCATTAAACACACACACTCCACTCAGCTGTAAGTGTGTGTGTGTGAGAGAGATTGTGTCGACCTTCTCACGCAGAGCTAACACACACACGTAACATCAATGTGTCATCATGTGTTAATCACAGCGTGTGTGTGTTCTCATTTATTTGATGGCGAGCCAAATCACACACACAGTGCTCTGTTTTCCTTTAATCAGGAATCTGTGTGTGTGAGTGTGTGTGTAGGTGTGATAACAGCATCTGTGGGGCGATCGTGGCTCAAGAGTTGGGAGTTCGTCTTGTAATCGGAAGGTTGCCGGTTCGAGCCCCGGCTTGGACAGTCTCGGTCGTTGTGTCCACTTCACCCATTGCCTACTGGTGGTGGTCAGAGGGCCCGGTGGCGCCAGTGTCCGGCAGCCTCGCCTCTGTCAGTGCGCCCCAGGGTGGCTGTGGCTACAATGTAGCTGCCATCACCAGTGTGTGAATGGGTGGATGACTGGATGTGTAAAGCGCTTTGGGGTCCTTAGGGACTAGTAAAGCGCTATATAAATACAGGCCATTTACCATCTGTCACATGACCTTTGACCTTTTTCTGAGCCCGCTCAGCATCTGTTTCCATCTGGAAAAAAAAAAACTGCTAATGAAACTAAAATAATCACACAAGTAAAATCAGCTCATGAACCACCAAGTACAGGCTGCTGCCCCTCTGCAGGCTTCCAGAAGCTGTCCAATTAGAATGAAGTGGGCTAAAGCAGCTGCACAGAGGCCCAGCATCAGACAAAGAAAGATTATTATGACCCATGAATCATGCAGAGCTGCTCCTGCAGAAGAATAAAGAACACAGCCGAGACTCAGATCCTCGCCTCGGATCTGACCGACGTACCTGGTTACCTGTACCCTGCTACTCATCGCGTTTGTCACTCTGGTGGCTTCATCACGTCCACGTCACACTCAATACATCAGAACTCGAACAGTTCTCGCAACAGGTGAGCTTTGGGCGACTCAGGGTGCAGAGTAGCCTGCTAGCTGAGCACAGTAGTACTCACTGACAGTAGTACTGTAATACTGGTTCTTACCTGCAGAAACACTGGGGAATCTCTCCAAGTCCGTACACAGGAAACAGAAAGGGAGTGTTGCCATAGCGACCCAGGCAGCGCAGGAAGTGGCGCGTGGAGGCGAGCCCCACCTCGGTGAGTGTGTCTTCTGTCACCATGGCAATGGAGTGAAGCAGGAAGTGCTGCAGGTTGTCGCCCAGCTGCTGCTCGCGAAGGAACTCCAAAAATGGCCGACCGTTGTAAGCTAGAGGATGGGGAGGAAGTGCATCATTACCCACAATCATCTGATGTTGGTGAGAGTGACCTTATGATGTCAGCAGGTGGACAGGTGAGGCATCTCACCTTGGTGCTCCTCCGTCTCCTCCACACAGGAAGTCAGGAAGCGCATCAACTTCCTCTTTTCAACCACAGACAGCTGACGGCTTGCAAACACGTCTGCTCTGCTACAGGGCACCTGACGGACAGGTGAGCACAGATAGGTAAACACAGTAGGGCTGCCACGATTACGTTGACTAGTCACGATTATGTCGACCATCAAAATCGTCGACGACTGATTTAATAGTCGACGCGTCGTTTGAAGCTTTGTAAGATCACAAAAGACGCAGGAATAAGTAGCAGGATTTAAGAGTGTAATACCGGACTGAAACAGAAGATGGCAGCACTGCATGTACAAGGATGCCAGCTGCCGTTAAACCCCGAAGAAGAAGAAGCAGCAGTGTCCGTTATCATAGCTGTGTCCAAATTCGCATCCTCCTGTGCCCGCATTTGTAGGCCGATTACGTAAGAGCGACACGACGAAGACGGTCCAAATTTGAAGACTCCAACAAATGCGGCCAACAAATTTGAAGGATGGGTCGGGTGTATCCTTCATGGCCCAACCTATCCCAGAATTCATAGCGCGGCCCAGCTCAGTTTCCAACAATGGCGGTAGCTAGTTAGTTTTAACATTACTCTTATTATTCTTTCTGGGTCACAAAATAAACGTTTAACATATTTTCAGGTGAGAATGTAGCTGTGTAAACCTCAAATATCTGCTCAGTTTATCAAGACACCGCATATTTTCAAAAGCACTCCGACGTTTTCGGAGACGTCTGTTACCCACTAGCTCGATAGCGAGCCGGGGGCTAGGTCACTAGCGCCGTGAGAACACCGGACTCCTGGCAAAACGTTTTCAAACCCACCGCCATCTTTCGCTGCTCAGGTTAAACATGATATATGAGTCACTTAGATAACTTAAAAATGTTGTTGTTTGGCTTTTTTCAGTATTTTATTTGTTCCTGAGTAAATCGGTTTGGCTGAGATTAAAGTTTCTACACAGCAGAATAAACGTCAAGCAGACAGCTGATCATCAGAAGTGTGAGATGCTGGAGAATTTACTCCGGTGTCCTGTTATATTTTAGATAGCAAGGAGCAGACGGATGAGTTTATTAAACTCCACTGAGACTAGGGATGGGTATTGATAATATTTTCACGATTCCGATTCCATTTTCGATTCTTTATCGATTCTTTTTAAAAAAGGAGAACACTAAGGTCGATTAGCTTAGAACTTTGTTTTATATCTTCTCTTTGAACAAGATAGAAATTTAGGAGTAGCATGGCCTTACAAACCCAGCAGTGAGATCTTAAGAGATCCAGCCTACGGCTCTTCAATGGGGTGTCACAGGGTCCCCAGGAAAAAGATTGTAAATGTAAAATAATAAAATAAATATTCTTCTGTAGCAATAACAAAGTTTAACATAAATTATTCTGCAGCAATTACACAAGAATATCCAGTAATGTCCCTGCCTACAATTAAACACATTCACTTACTGAAAATCACCTGCTGTGGCAAATGGGTGCAAGCCTTTGACCACAAACTGAGTCTCTGCTCGGTGACATTCGTCTATCCCGGCCTGAAAGGAGACGCTGCCGGCAGACTGCAGCGAGAACTGCCAGCATCTGAGCCAGACTCTGTCTGTCTCATCATGGTCACTAAATGCACAGTAATGGCAGGTTTGTAATAAGGCAGATCGCGCTAACATAATATGCTCTGTTAGTTGATTATTTACCTGCCGCATTAACGGGAGAGGACGTGCAAACGTTACCGCTGCTGCTGGGTTGAGATTCACGAGTCGAGCGGAATTAAAAACACGACATTCATTTAAGGTCATTGTGTGTTTTGTGAGCAAATGCTTTTGCATATTCGTAGTGTTTCCTCCCTTAAATGAAATATCTACGTTGCAAGTATTGCAAGTTGCCCTGTTGTCATCCGTTCTCGTAAAGTACAACCAAACTTTTGAGCGTTTGAGCTGCTTAGGCGCCGTGTGGGACAACAAAGAACCGGTTTTCGATACCCATCCCTAACCGAGACAATCTTTAATAAACTATCATCTTGTCTTTATTTTTAGTTAGCACAGACCTTAAACACTTAAAGCTGTAAGCTAATGATAGTTCTATAAGAGCAGATGCTGCTGGTGCAATAAGCTGTACGTTTTATGTCCAATGGATGATGATCTGATTACTCGACTAATTGCAAAAATAATCAGTGACTAGTCGACTCTCAAAATAATCATTTGTGGCAGCCCTAAAAACAGACAGGTAAACGCAGACAGGTAAACGCAGACAGGTAAACGCAGACAGGTGAGCGCAGACAGGTAAACGCAGACAGGTGAGCACAGACAGGTGAGCACAGACAGGTGAGCACAGACAGGTAAACACAGACAGGTAAACACAGACAGGTGTTTATTATTTATCTAATTCAGTCCCGACAGAACCTGCTAGGTTAGCTGCTGTCATCAGCGTGCAGTTTAATGGTTTGACTCTTATAAAACAGCCTGCGCAGGTCAACCAAACTTAGCTGCCCAGGCCCGAGACCACCCTCACAGACCTCTGAACAAACCCATCTCTGACAGACGACAGACCTCTGAGCTCAGCAAAGAGAAGCCCGGTCACTGGCACCATCACCGAGCCAAACGTGGAGGCGACACAGCGGCCACTCTCACAGGTCGATGCCAAAACCATTTAAGACCTACTTCACCTCAACATTGACTTTGTTTCCTACACGAACATAGAGGAAGTAGTTCACACAACAGTACGAGGCTGTGACCTGTCAGCTTGTGAAGAGTTTCGACCTGTCAGAGCAGGTGCTGATGTGATGACACCTGTGTTTGTTGTGTTGATTTCACTCTTCTGAGTGCGACTGTTGTTTCTGTTGTTCTCATGCAGACATGACCGACACACAGAGACAGAGCAGCTCGTACCTGCTCCACGCTGCCGTGGCGATAGGTCAGTATCCTGGTCACATTCTTGAACTCTGCATAGCGACTGACGTTTGATTTGATGAGCAGGTCGACCAATGAGCCGCGAGAGTACATGAGCTGGAGGGAGATGAAGATGAAGCAACCGGAGCTCGGGTCAAACAACCAATCAAAAAGCAGTGGGATACACCGAGGGGCACGATTGGCCGAGAGGACTGTCCTTTGTTGTGCTGATGTCATGTTACCTTAGAAACCAGGTCGATGTTGAACCGGCGTCCTTCCTTTTCCAGCTGGGTGTAGCTGATTTTCTTCCTGGTTGGCTCTGATTGGCTGGGAGGAGCAGAGGGCTGTGGCTGATCCGCTTCTGGCTCCTCCCCCTGTTCCTGAGCAGCCTGTGATTGGAGGAAGTATGCAGTTATTATTGTTCGGCCAATCAGGAATTGATGTGAATGTCAGGGGAGGGCTGCTCTTCCTCACCTGCTCGTCTCCCTCAGCGGCCTCACCTGTTTCTTCTTCTTTTGAACCTGAAAGAGCTGATTGGTTTAAAACCTGCTAATCGAAGCTCAGAGAGTCGATACAGGATCAATATAAGACAGACCTGCTGATTCGGTCTCTGATGGCTCTTTAGCAGCGTCTTCACCTGCTGCTCCAGCCTCTTCTTCTTCTGTGGTGTTTGGAGGCTCCTCCTCCTCCTCGGCTTCTTCACTGAGACGTATTGATACCTTAATCAATAAACTGATCTCTAGCTGATGTGACCTTACAGGTATGCAGGAGTTTACCTGATGTAGCAGAACACCTGCAGGTTACTGATGGAGGCGGAGTCTGAGCCTGACAGGTAGATCAGCTCCTCCCCTTCTTCCACCAAGCTTGACCGATCCTGGACCTCCTCTGACAGAGACCCTGCCTACAAACACACAGGAAACTCACTGATGACTTCCTGTTGGGCATCTGGCCCCGCCCACCAAATCAACAACCTGACAATCAGTAACTCTTACTTGATGCTCCTGTATCCAGGTGAGCAGAGCGTTGAAGGTGAAGCTTGCCCAATTGGCTGCATAGTAGCTCCGCCTAAAGACACACAGGAAGCTGTCACTTCCACAATAAAAGCATCGCTCTATGCTCTTATTCTGACACTCTGACATCAATCAATTGATCTAACTGACTGATCTATCTCTGATAAAATATTTTATTTCTGTAATGTGAAAGCGTTTCTATAGCAACGCCCTCAGTTATCAATAAACAAATACATCAATTCAGCAGATACTTATTGATTTTACCTCACCTTTGAAAACATTCTGTAATTGATAACATTGATTATTAATCAGTAAGTGTTCTTGATGAATAAGTAATGACCTGTCGACGTGAAGAACTCTCTGTCCAACTCTGGAACACGCGGCTGCCACCACCGACTCAGCAAGACCTGATCACACAATCAATAATCAATAAGCAGCAGCAGGCAACAGGAATGAGGGGACATAAGGAGAGAAAGCTAGGAAAAGAAACAAGGAGACAGAAACCAGGCCTCAGCACAACCTGCACACAAAATCTATCATCAATAATAACAGGAAAGGAAACAAGGAGAAAAGTCTAGGAGACAAAACAAGGAGAGATACCAGAGGAGGGAATGAACAAGGAGAAACAATAAGGACAGAGCAGAAGGAGAGGAGACAAAAAGACGTCTAGGAGGCACAATTAGGAAGAAAAACAAGGAAAAGAGACAAGAAGTTACATGAGAGGAGGACACAAGGAGAGAGGAAACAAGGAGACAACGAGTCAAGATACCAGAGAAAACAAAAAGAGGAGACAAGGGGACAAGATAGGGCTGCTCAATTAATCGAATTTTAATCACGATTACGATCTGGGCTTTCAACGATCATTAAAAGTGACTGAGCCGATTATTAGCCCCTCCCTCGTGCTTTACTCTTGCGCTGCTCCATGTGGCAAATCGAGCGCACCTCTCGTTTCGAACACGTGTCACAACAATTAAGAGGACCCGAGGGAAGCTTGGAAAGCTAAGCAGAAGTTATTTGGAGAGGAGAGTGACTGCCGTTGGTTGAAAAGAGGGGTTAAAAAAAACTTCAGTGGTGTGGAAACATTATGGGTTCAGTCAGACGTGGATCAAGTAGACACAGTGTGTAAACTTTGCTACGGTGTCGTAGCTGCACCACAGAGCAACACTGCAAAGTTCACTAAACATAGATGTTTACATTTTTCATTTTTCTTGTATTGCAAACATTTGCACTGTTATTAGTATTTGCACACTATTTTATATTTTTTAAAGTCATTATTCAACACATTGTTATTGTTAACCTTTTAAAGCCGGTCAGAGCAGCACGCTCCGTTTTGTGTAACTATTTTTAAATCCCTGTAGAACCGGAACCGCGTAAGCTAGCGCAATAATTTGTTTTGCATATGAAACCAGAGGAGTTGTACTTGCATCTGATGCCATCAGCTTGTCCTCGGTCATGGTTTCCTTCCACATAAAGCTTTGCAAAAATTGCATAAAAAGCGCTTGCAGCAACAAAAACATAATATTCCAGAAACACGCTTTGCCGATCCGATCAGCTGTTCGTAACACTTCCCACAGTGAAACAGACGTCAGCGCGAACTATCGAATGTCCGCCATTTCCTGCCAGAAACCGGAAGTGACGTCATCTTCGCGGAAAATGTAGTTTTTTACTTGTAGGCCTTAAAAACCTATACTGGTGTTTTTATAAGTCATGTTTGACTTTTCTGAATAGTTGCTGGGATGCTTAGAACTCGAATTGCACTGCTGGAAATAGTTTATTTTGATGCACCTGCTGTTTTCTTTGCAAATTTGCATCATAGGATTGTTTTTTTGTTTTTCCTGCAGTATATAAAAATTGCTGTATCTCCAAAATAAAACTATGAAGACACTCAAAATTAATCCCCTGTTGTTGTAAACTATTTTTTGCATTTAAAGCTTTGAGGGATAAACCTCTTAAATTTCTCCAAGTAGAAATATATGTAAAAAAACAAAAACAAAAATGATTTTCAATTTTTTTTCTAGTTTATTGCACTTTTTTGCAATTAATGTAGTTACTATGGACTTAATGCATACATATTATTAAAATATGGGCTATAACAGTTGTATTGATGTATAACAACTTGAAATGCTCCCAATGGCACTACAACATGTAAAAAAATAATATAAGCTCTGGCGGACTTGGTTCTATAGTAGGTCTTAAAGGGTTAAATAAATATCGTCAAATAATCGAGATCTCAATTTCAGTGAAAATAATCGTGATTATCATTTTTGCCATAATCGAGCAGCCCTAGGACAAGAACCAAGGAAAGAAAACAGGGAATGGAGGAGAGGGAACAATTAGAAACAACAAGGACAGGACAGAAACAAGAGCAGGAGACAAGGAAACAAGGTCAGGAAACGGAAGAAAGGAAACAAGGAACTTGAAAAGAAAAAGGAAACAAGTAGATGAGGGAACCAAACGAGAGACAAATGAAGGACAGGAGATAAGGAGAGAAGAAGGCACTGATCCTGTATCGATCAGGTTATTGATAACATGTGATCACTTTACTACTGATAATTATGAAAGTAAACCCTAAATATTGACTGTCGATCATTAGGACTCAAAGTGGTTCAGTGGTTCTGTTCCGATACCATAACTCGATCACACAGACAGCTGATTCATCCTGGCACACAAACAGTTAGCATCACGTAGCCTAGCCGTTAGCTTCCTATCCATAAGAAACAGATGGATGTTAGGAGTGCTAGCCTCTGTTAGCGGCACTGCGAGCTAACCCTGATAAAAGCTAAAGCACCTAACGTTAGCGTCAGCCCAACAGCCGCTGTCCTGCCTATTAAAGTGATCAATGAGTGATCAGACATTTATTAAAAATATCTCTTATGGGCGCTGAGTCTATGTATGTATCCAGGGGCTAACCGCTGGCCGAGGGTTAACGGCTAGCCGCTGCTATTGAAAATGCATTGGCCGTTAGCTGCAAGCTAATCCCTACTCATACCCCTGTTTTGTCCGGTTTACACCGGGATCCCGGGATGTTTCGGACCGAGCCCCGGCCACGACATGGTCCGGGATAGAAGACAGCCTAAAACCAGGTGTTGGAGTACCTGTGCCCAGAATGACCACGTCAAACTCAGACGGCAGATCCTCCGCAGCCATGTTGTTAGCAGGGAAACACAAAGTCACGTGACAGAGTTTTTTTCCTCCTTCAAATCACTGATCGATGAATTATCGAAAATAAAATTCTTCACTTATTTTCTCCCGAGGGTCTGAAAGTGTTGCATCTTTGTTCCTGTTTGTGTGACTCGTTGATGTCATCATGAAGCAGCTCTGCCAGCTGTTCCCACATCTGTGAATCAGCAGGAAACCAGGTCTGACGTCACTGTGTCAGCAGCTGATCACAGAATAGCTGGACATGAGCTTGTAGAGTAAAATCCTCCTTTTAGACAAACACACGAATATGAAACATGCACGTGGGGAAGGTGGTGCTGATTATCACTCATAATGAGACACAGCACATTTATATGAGTCGTTTATTCATTCTAACTTGCTGAAGTTATTGTGTTATAGGCTCTCTTTACTGTTGTCACACTGACAGTTTTCAAGTTGTTAATGAACAAAAACAATGAAATAAAAGATTTTGCTGTGAACAGACATCAGGAGGAGCTCTCCATGCAGGTGAAATAAGCCATCCTTAATCTGCCAAAACAGAAAAAAAACATCTGAGAAACTGCTACAATACTAGGAGTGGCCAAATCTACAGTTGTGAGGTGTGGTGTGACAACAACGACGAGGGCACCGTCTTTTCTACAAGACACTGCCGCTATCACTATTGCTGCTGGGAATACCAGGAAGCGAGGCATTCCAAATGAATGGCCAAACTCTCTTTGACCGACATTTCAAACTTTGGACTCGCTCGCAGGTCAGGTTTGATTGGAGCCAGTTGTTTGATGTCTGGGAAACTCAGGGGGAAAGC
Source organism: Rhamphochromis sp. 'chilingali' (assembly GCF_963969265.1). Lineage (NCBI taxonomy): Eukaryota > Metazoa > Chordata > Actinopteri > Cichliformes > Cichlidae > Rhamphochromis > Rhamphochromis sp. 'chilingali'. The sequence goes on from NC_137946.1 coordinate 34,472,285, forward strand.
AGTGGATAACAGGAAGTTGTCACAAAACACTGTCTGTATTTCAATTCAATTTTATTTGCACAGCGCCAAATCACCACAACAGTCACCTCAAGGCGCTTTACATTGTACAGTAGACCCTACAATAATAGCTAGAGAGAAAACCCAACAATCATATGACCCCCTATGAACAAGCACTTTGGCGACAGTGGGAAGGAAAAACTCCCTTTTAACAGGAAGAAACCTCCAGCAGAACCAGGCTCAGGGAGGGGCGGGGCCATCTGCTGTGATTTGTTGGGGTGAGAGAAGGAAAACAGGATAAAGACATGCTAACCCATGAACAAATTGGAGTCTATTATATCGATAGTGTTGGTGCACTTTGTCCAGCCATTTGTAGATTCAAATTTTTAGATCTAATTAAAATTCAACCACTCCAAAAGATCCTTTGGAAACCCAAAGAGTTTTTTAAACTTTCTTTTTAAATGTTTACAAACACCAAAACAGAACAACACAAAACGAAGCAACCAGGTGTAGAGCGTAAAGCAGTAATAATAGAGACAGACAAAGATGAGCACACACACACACACACACAAACACACGTACACACGCGCACACACACACGCGCACACACACACACACACGCGCGTACACACACACGCGTACACACACACACACACACACGCGTACACACACACACACACAGTCTCTCACACACACACACACACACACACACACACACACACACACACACAGTCTCTCTCACACACACACACACACACACACACACACGCGTACACACACACACACACGCGCGTACACACACACGCGTACACACACACACACACACACACACACACGCGTACACACACGCGTACACACACACACACACACACACGCGTACACACACGTACACACACACGCGTACACACACACACACACACGCGTACACACACACACACACACACAAACGCGCGCGTACACACACACGCGCGCGTACACACACACA
>NC_137946.1:34478266-34553266 GCF_963969265.1 Rhamphochromis sp. 'chilingali'
CACCCTTGGGGGCATCTCCCATTTTGACCTCAGGACTTCCAGGTTATATTTGGTCATATTCAGTCCAGCTTTGTCCAGCCACTGGTAGGATTTCTGGATGACAGCCATCTCCTCTATCTGCCGGTGGTACATACCGTACAGGGGCCTGTCCTTCCATAATGGTTCCTCCTCTTTCTTGGGTTTCTGCTACCTGAGGTATTCACTGAGCACGCGGACAGTTTGTGTGTGTTCCGTGTACAGCCAAGAGAAAGTGTCCCTTCACCCAGTTAGGCAAAAGTCAACAATCTTCAGTCAACGCGGGTGACCTTGAATGAGGGGGAGGAGTCACAACACAGTCTCGTTATCTAAGAGAGAATTTTCTTATTCCCATCAGCTTTTACCTTGAGTATCCAGCTGGTGCCAAGGGGGCCAAGATGGTGAATGTTTGGGTTTAATGGAAACAACTGCATCCAATTTTTAAAGTAGATCTAATGTCCGTCACTGGTCACCAGGTCTCTCAATTATCTCAATTACCGTTCTTCTGCTCCAATATCTCATCTATATTGCAGAGCCATGAGCTTCTCCAAGAAGCTCGTGGATGATCGTTGTCTTATCTTGGACTGTGGTGCTGACACTCACCAGTCCTCGGCCCCCTTCCTTCCGCTTAGCGTACAGCCTCAGGGTGCTGGACTTGGGGTGAAACCCTCCATGCATGGTAAGGAGCTTTCTTGTCTTTATGTCAGTGGCTTCTATCTCCTCCTTTGGCCAGCTTATTATACCAGCTGGGTACCTGGTCAGGGCAGGGTGTTGATGGCCCGGATCTTGTTCTTACCATTCAGCTGACTCCTCAGGACTTGCCTGACCCTCTGCAGGTACTTGGTGGTTGCAGCTTTTCTAGCGGCCTCTTCATTGTTCCCATTTGCCTGCGGGATAAGATAAGATAACCTTTATTAGTCCCACACGTGGGAAATTTGTTTTGTCACAGCAGGAAGTGGACAGTGCAAAAGTTATGACGCAAAAATTAGAATACAATAAGAATAAATACAGTACACAACTGTACAGAATAGAATAAAATAATATACTATATACAGTAGAATAAAATAAAATAAATATACAATAAGATAAAAATAGAATACAAATACAAATACTATATACAACTGAGTAAAATACAACGATGACAGAAAGGATTATTGCACTTAGTATTATTGCATATGTATGGATGTGTGTGCTTGATCAGTTAAAGTCTTTATTATGGAGTCTGACAGCAGTGGGGAGGAAAGACCTGCGAAATCTCTCCGTCCCACACCGTGGGTGCCGCAGTCTCCCACTGAAGGAGCTGCTCAGTGCTGTCACAGTCTGCTGCATGGGGTGGGAGATGTTGTCCATCAGGGATGACAGCTTAGCCGCCGTTCTCCTGTCACTCACCACCTCCACTGGGTCCAGAGGGCATCCTAGAACAGAGCTGATCCCCAGGTACTTATAACTGTCCTCTATGTCTGCAACGTTGCCTTCTGGTAGTTTGATCCCCTCTGTTCTGACTACCTTCCCTCTCTTTGTTGATGTAAGGTAGTGACTGGAATAAGTCACAAGGTGTCGCTGTTGAGCTGCATATATGTTGTAAATTTTAGCAATTTTGACCATTTGTCCTCTGCAGGACACCGTAGTTCAGATTTCTCGTTCGCGCGGGCGCCATCTTGGTTCAGTGTTTACTGTGATTTGCAAAGGTAAGCACTGTCAGTGGCGAACTGCATTGGTTTTGTTTAAAAATAAGTGTTCCACTGTGTAAAATAGCGGTTTGTCATTTAAGCCGAGCCTATATTTTGTTTATTGAGAGGTTCATGTATTGTCTGATGAGAGTGTGAGCAGTTTGTGTGCATGTTTCATTTGGTAATATCTGCCGCAATTTCGGGCTACATTCCCGCTAGTTAGCAGAGCACCAATTCGGGCAAAGTAATGCAAGATGAAGCATTAGCTTTTCAGCTGCAGTTTGCTGGTAATCCTGCTATGTTAGTTTTGTGTCATACTCATTCCTGAGACCGTGGAATTTTGTAAAAACATGATTATTTTTGCTTAATGTGTTTTTTATATATATATGTTGTTGTATTTTACAATGTTGATAATCACGCAGTGTTTACTGTGATTTGCAAAGGGCCAGCAGCAGAGTTGGAGTGGTGTTTGCCCCAGCATCTGAATAAACGGCACGGTCCGAGCCACAAATTGAACGCCTGTGTCCGACTGGTCTCTCTACTGTGCGCCCCAATCCAACACAAACTTACACAACGCAGAGTCCGGGGTGTAGGGAGGCCCCTGCACTGGTTGGGTTACATTACCATCCGACTACACTTCTCCAGTCCGAACGACATCCCGATGTCATTGCTGCATATCCTGGTGGTGTGGATCAGGGAATCGATGTCTCGTTCACTCTTGGCATACAGCTTGATGTCATCCATGTACAGGAGGTGGCTGACAACTGCTCCGTTCTGTAGTCGGTATCCGTAACCAGTCTTGTTAGTGATCTCACTGAGGGGGTTCAGGCCTATGCAGAACAGCAGTGGGGACAGAGCATCTCCTTGGTAGATCCCGCACTGTACTGCTTGGTCAGCCAGTAGCTGGTGTTTTGTGCCTCTGGTATTCCTGCCCATCCCTTTCTGTGCCTCGCTCATGTATTGACCCATGTGCCTGTTCATCTTAGCCGCTATGATGCCTGACAGGAGTGGTGCTGAGGCAGGTTATTGGCTGGTAGTTGGAGGGGACCGGTCCCTTCTGGGGGTCCTTGAGCATCGGGACTGTCCGACCTTCGGTTAGCCATTCTGGGTGTCTCTCCTCAACTAGCAGCTGATTCATTTGTGCTGCCAGGCGCTTGTGGAGTGCAGTCAGCTTCTTCAGCCTGTAGGCGTGAACCATGTCAGGGCCTGGTGGCGTCCAACTCTTCATACTGGAGACCCTTTCTTGGATATCTGCCACTGTGATGGTTACTGGACCCTGTTCAGGGAGGTTGCTGTGGTCTGCCCTCAGATCCTCAGGCCATGCTCTGCTGAAACATGACTCGCTGCCAAATAGAAGTTTTAATAGGAGAAGTCAACCACACAGAATCCAGTTAAAACTGTCTGGATCAATGCTGTGAACACGGTGAGCTGGTATGTTTGCCTTCTTCTGTGTCACGCTGACATTTCTGAACATGTTCAGTTATTTTTAGGAATCTGATCTCTGTTCTCCTCGTGTGTGTTTTGATTGTGTTTTTTTCTGTTCTTTGTTGTTGTTATATTGTCTGTAAAGGTTCTCAGTCATTCAGGTCATCGTAGTCCAAGGAGCTTGGAAAGAAAAGCGTCTGGACTTCTTTACGTTTCTTGAAGAAGTTTCACCTCTCAGCCTAAATGGCAAACTTATCCTTTCTGTCTTCCCTGGTTTGCCATTCCTGGACTGTGAAGAGAATGGAAACCTTTAAAGTGTGCGTGTTAGTCCCCATAGGGAAATAGTTCCTCTGCATTTAACCCATCCACCCAGTGAAGCAGTGGGCAGCCACCAGTGCAGCGCCCAGGGAGCAGTGTGTAGGGACGGTACCTTGCTCAGGGGTACCTCAGGGTAGCCGTTCAGTGGAGTCGAACCCCCGACCTTCCGATCATGGGGCCACCACTCTACCTTCTGAGCTATCCACACTGAAGTTTACCTGAAGCCCACACACTCGGACCAGTACCTCCTCTTTGACTCCCACAAAACTGCAAAACACAAACTCAACAATGTGGTGTTTGCTGTACAGGGCAGCGAGGACCTCTACACTGGAGAGACCAAACAGCCACTTCACAAGCGCATAACACAACATAGAAAAGCCACCTCCACAGGACAAGACTCAGCAGTTCATCTGCATCTAAAGGTCAAAGGTCACTCTTTGAGGATGCCAATGTTCACATTTTGGACAGAGAGGACAGATGGTTTGAAAGAGTGAAAGAAGCATCTATGTCCACTGTGAGCGACCATCTTTGAACAGAGGCGGGGTTTACGACACCAACTGTCTGACATCTATAATCCAGTTTTGAGATCCTTCCCAGACGCCTTAACGCCCACTCACATCCTGGGCCATCTGACCTCAGGAATTCACATGATAGGGTGGGGCCAGGTTTCACAATGAACACACCCGAAACTCTGGCTGATTGGGACCCACACCCAGTTTCACACCTTGTCTTAGGTGATTAGAGGATCATCAGGGGGTCCTTTTGTCCCTCTGTGGGGGAAACTCCCACTAGGTTTATATCTGGGACTCTCCACCAGTTGACCTTAGAACTGAAGAAGCTTCTCGGATGAGAGGTGAAACGTCTTCAAGTAACTTAAAGAAGTCCAGACGCTTTTCTTTGCAAGCTCCTGAGACTTGTTGTTGTATTATTTTAGCATGTTCAAGAAAAACAAACAAACAACCATCAGTTTTTAAACAATCTTTTCGTTTATTGAAGGGAAAGGTAATCCAAACGTACCTGGCCCTGTGTGAGAATGTGCTGCTGATTCTTCTTTCAAGTTCTCAGGGAAGACTAAGAAACTACAGTGAAAAATATGACATTTTCTGAAGAGTTCAGTTTCTCTGCCACACCCACGCCCGATTACTGCCACACCTGCTGAAGCACAGGCCTGGTCGAGGTTACAGGAATGTTCCTCAGGCTGTGGCACTCCAGAGAACCACAGTGAGAACCACAGTTATCCACACATGGAGGAAACAGTGCTGATAGTTTGTTTGACGGTCTGAAAAATGCTTGTCTGCTAAATATGAAAAATAAAATCAGGAAGGAGGAAAACCCTGTCTCACAGGTTCACTGCACAGAGTGTGTTTATGAAGTAATCACAGCAATACAGATGATAACATTATTTTTAAACACCTGAACACATCATATACCAACATTTATTGATATTTGCATCATTTAAGTGTAAATATTTATTATACTTTAAAGTTAAAGAAAATATTGTTTTCAAACTTTGCATTTGTGAACAGTATTTTATTTTTAATCAGTTTGTGACTGGAGACCATGTCAGAACCTCCGAGCTCGTCCTGAGCAAAGCTGCTGCTAATCCAACCTGCTCTCTAAGGTCTGGGCATGTCCGACTGGGAGGAGGTCATGGAAGTCCATCTCAGCTAGCTTGGGGATGCTGCAGCTTTTCCTCCAGACCATCAGGAGGATGTAGGTGGGATAGAGAGGTGTGGCAGTCTCTGTACAGACCAGACTCTGTCCCTGAGACCTGGGCCAGCATGAGTCAGATGGATCAAAGGTTTGTGTTAAATATAGAAAATTCAGGAAAATGTTTTATTTAAGCAATGGAGGAAAAAGCTCGTTACCCAGGAACCAAAGATGTTCAGGAGATCTGTGTGTATACAGGCTCATGTTATACAGCTCTTAGATGACGTATTACACAATATGATAAATTACCGTGGACTAACAGTTCTTGTGTGCGCCATTAATGACCAATAATTATCAAAATGTGATCAAACGTTCTTTATTTTATTGTGTGGCACATTTTTTCTCCTTTGCTGCTACGACTGCTGCTCCCACTGCTGCTCCCAGTGCTGCTCCCAGTGGCCCTAAAATGCTCCCGAGGCCCGCTCCTATCCCAGCAGCCCTCAGGATCTTGTTCTTCCTCTGTGCCCGTCTTCTCGCTTCTTCTTCTCCCATGTCTGGATTTTCTCTCATAAGTCGTTCCATCTCTTCTCTGATGGCTCTCTCAGCTTCCTGCAGCATGTCATTGGTGTAGTATGTTGCTCCATTTCTCTGAACCATGGTGTTGATCTTCTCCAGCAGCTCTTTGACCTGAGAGCGATCCTCACTCCTGTTGTTAAAAACATGATATCTTCCTCCGCACTGATTGATGAAGCGATGCAGAGGCCGATTTCCACTGATTGATTTGTCGATGTCGATTCCGTTTGGCAGATTGTCTCCATACGTGAACAAGACTATGGTGTAACAGGCTGCATCCACCCCAAATATCTTCTGAAGGATTTTTATCGTTTCTTCTTCTGCTTTTGTAAACCTGCCGATCTGGATCACAACCAGGAACACGTGAGGACCGGGAGCAACAAAGGAGACGCATTTAACGATCTCCGTCTTTACATGCTCCTGAGTCAGTAGGGTGTCAAACAGACCCGGAGTGTCAACTACATCCAGGATGTGACCATCCACCTGCCCTGTTACTTTGCGACACCCAACTACTGATGAAGAAAAAGAAGTTATAGACTCAAAGGCTTTTCTTCCTAAGATGGTGTTTCCTGATGCACTCTTCCCCACTCCAGTTTTCCCAACAAGCACAATCCTCAGGTGTGGGAACCCATCTCTCACTGCATCTCCTGGAGAACATAAACAGACAGCGTTAGTGGGACTCCCAGGTCATCACACAGGTCATCACACAGGTCACCACACAGGTCATCACACAGGTCATTACACAAGTCATTACTAGGGATGGGTACCGGTGTCCGGTGACATAAACGGTAGTAACCAAACCAAAAAGCAGCGCACATTTCGGTGCTTTTTTTCCTGAGCTGTGATACACTTCTAGCCAATCATTTTACGTTTCCGAGGATAGTAGGCGGGGCCAGGTACGTACGTTCTTTTAGAGCAGAGCTAGAGATTAAAAATGCCCAAGGCGAAGCGGTCAAAGTCTGGCTGTACTTCACAGCAAAAGATGCAAACTCAGCAGCAACAAGTGCTTTAAGCTGATACTGTGATGCTGTCAAAGGAGGTAACACCTCAAATCCGATGAAACACCTGGCGACGCATAGTGTTTTTTTTAAAAGCCCAGAAATGCGCCGTATGATAGCTTGCTGCAAGACCTCACAACAAGCACATCTACTGTGGGTGGGTTGCCTGTTATCGGACCCGGAGCAACATCCCCCAAAAACCTGAAGAGGAGAGTCCTGGCCCCTAGCTCTGCCAGTGTAGCAGAAATGATGACGGCAGCAGCAGCCGTTCTTCTCTGCGTGAGTAGCTTAATGTTGTTCGTGTGTAATTTACGTTGAGTAGGCTAACCACGTTATTAAATTAATGCATGTAAGGTGAACTAGCAAACATCATCATAGCTACATGCGGCTGTCCTCTTGTTTGATGGCAGATACTCCCTTCACCCTGGCCAAAAAGGCTAAAATGACCAAAGAAAAAGTGGAAAACAGTTAAACATGAGAGGTTTTTGGACAAAGTTTGTGTTTTTTCCATTGTTTAAGCACTGCTTCCAGCCAAGAGTGATACCATATATGCCCCATAGCTGCAGAAAAGGCTAACATTGTTATCTTTTTACAAAAAACCAGCTGAAAATGAGAGGTTTTTGGACCAATTTGTGTTCTCCATTCTTTAAGCACCGGTTTGAGCACCGTTTAAGTACCGGCACCGTTTCAAAAGTACTGATTTGGCACCTGTATCGGATAAAACCTAAACGATACCCATCCCTAGTCATTACACAGGTCATCACACAGGTCATTACACAGGTCATTACACAGGTCATCACACAGGTCATCACACAGGTCATCACACAGGTCATCACACAGGTCATCACACAGGCGCTCTCCAGCAGCGTGTCAGTGTCCCGCTCTCTCCCCTCACTCAGGATGGCCCCGTCCCTCCCTGAGCTGGTTCTGCTGGAGGTTTCTTCCTGTTAAAAGGGAGTTTTTCCTTCCTACTGTTGCTCATAGTGCTTGCTTATAGGGGGTCACATGATTGTTGGGGTTTCTCTGATTTATTGTAGGTTAATTGGCTGAAAAGATTTTACACTGTTCGGGATATTAAAATCTTAATCACACATCTCGTTATTTCCTTATTTTAAGTATAGAAACTTTCCACAATCGCTGTTCAGCATAAGCTCCGTCTCCCATCACTGTTGGTCACATGCAGAGGGAAACCTTGGGTTTATTTAAGAGGACCCAAACACAGACGCTCGAGGCAGGAAGCAGGTTCAATCAAATACAAGCCGTTTATTGGAGGCTGGAAAAACATGAGAAACAAAGGCAAAGTAACACGAAAATGAAATAAACTTAAACCTAAACTTGGGAAAAACTAAGTAAAGATCTAAGTATCAAAGAACTACAGACCATGAACATCATGAGGTGACCAGACACGGGTAGGAGAAAGGAGAAAGGAAGACTGGTGAACTAAATACACAGAAGCGCAGTGAGGAACACAGCTGATACAAATGCACGTGACGCCACGGGGGAAGCAAAACTAAACACACTGAACATGGAGACACAAGACTGTCAAAATACAACAGGAAAAACTCAGACGTAGACTGACACATGAGCTGGACACAGGAGGAAACACAGATGAGAGGGAGCGAGGGAGCACGAGAGAGAGGACATGACCGGCAGGGAAGCCGTGGAACAACACACAGGAAGGGGAGACGTGACATCACGACACACAGGAAGGGGAGACGTGACATCACCACACACAGGAAGGAGAGAGGTGACATCACCACACACAGGAAGGAGAGAGGTGACATCACCACACACAGGAAGGAGAGAGGTGACATCACCACACACAGGAAGGGGAGACGTGACATCAAGACACACAGGAAGGGGAGACGTGACATCACCACACACAGGAAGGAGAGAGGTGACATCACCACACACAGGAAGGAGAGAGGTGACATCACCACACACAGGAAGGGGAGACGTGACATCAAGACACACAGGAAGGGGAGACGTGACATCAAGACACACAGGAAGGGGGGACGTGACATCAAGACACACAGGAAGGGGAGACGTGACATCACCACACACAGGAAGGAGAGACGTGACATCAAGACACACAGGAAGGGGAGACGTGAGAGAGGTGACATCACGACACACAGGAAGGGGAGACGTGACATCACGACACACAGGAAGGGGAGACGTGACATCAAGACACACAGGAAGGAGAGAGGTGACATCACCACACACAGGAAGGAGAGACGTGACATCAAGACACACAGGAAGGGGAGACGTGAGAGAGGTGACATCACGACACACAGGAAGGAGAGACGTGACATCACCACACACAGGAAGGGGAGACGTGACATCAAGACACACAGGAAGGAGAGAGGTGACATCACCACACACAGGAAGGAGAGACGTGACATCACCACACACAGGAAGGGGAGACGTGACATCACGACACACAGGAAGGAGAGAGGTGACATCACCACACACAGGAAGGGGAGACGTGACATCACCACACACAGGAAGGGGAGACGTGACATCACCACACACAGGAAGGGGAGACGTGAGAGAGGTGACATCACGACACACAGGAAGGGGAGACGTGACATCACCACACACAGGAAGGGGAGACGTGACATCACGACACACAGGAAGGAGAGAGGTGACATCACCACACACAGGAAGGGGAGACGTGACATCACCACACACAGGAAGGGGAGACGTGACATCACGACACACAGGAAGGAGAGAGGTGACATCACGACACACAGGAAGGGGAGAGGTGACATCACCACACACAGGAAGGGGAGAGGTGACATCACGACACACAGGAAGGGGAGACGTGACATCACCACACACAGGAAGGAGAGACGTGAGAGAGGTGACATCACGACACACAGGAAGGGGAGACGTGACATCACCACACACAGGAAGGGGAGACGTGACATCACGACACACAGGAAGGGGAGAGGTGAGAGACGTGACATCACGACACACAGGAAGGGGAGACGTGACATCACCACACACAGGAAGGAGAGACGTGAGAGACGTGACATCACGACACACAGGAAGGGGAGACGTGACATCACCACACACAGGAAGGAGAGACGTGAGAGACGTGACATCACGACACACAGGAAGGGGAGACGTGACATCACCACACACAGGAAGGGGAGACGTGACATCACGACACACAGGAAGGGGAGAGGTGACATCACCACACACAGGAAGGAGAGAGGTGACATCACCACACACAGGAAGGAGAGACGTGACATCACCACACACAGGAAGGGGAGAGGTGACATCACCACACACAGGAAGGAGAGACGTGAGAGAGGTGACATCACGACACACAGGAAGGGGAGACGTGACATCACCACACACAGGAAGGGGAGACGTGACATCACGACACACAGGAAGGGGAGAGGTGACATCACCACACACAGGAAGGAGAGAGGTGACATCACGACACACAGGAAGGGGAGACGTGACATCACGACACACAGGAAGGAGAGACGTGACATCACGACACACAGGAAGGGGAGAGGTGACATCACCACACACAGGAAGGAGAGACGTGAGAGAGGTGACATCACGACACACAGGAAGGGGAGACGTGACATCACGACACACAGGAAGGAGAGACGTGAGAGAGGTGACATCACAACACACAGGAAGGAGAGACGTGACATCACCCCACACAGGAAGGAGAGAGGTGACATCACCACACACAGGAAGGGGAGACGTGACATCACCCCACACAGGAAGGAGAGAGGTGACATCACCACACACAGGAAGGAGAGACGTGACATCACCCCACACAGGAAGGAGAGAGGTGACATCACCACACACAGGAAGGGGAGACGTGACATCAAGACACACAGGAAGGAGAGACGTGACATCACCCCACACAGGAAGGGGAGACGTGACATCACCACACACAGGAAGGGGAGACGTGACATCACCACACACAGGAAGGAGAGAGGTGACATCACCACACACAGGAAGGAGAGAGGTGACATCACCACACACAGGAAGGGGAGAGGTGACATCACCACACACAGGAATTTATATAAATAAAATTGAATTGAATTGAAGTGTGGGAGCGATGAACTGACTGGATATGTGGGGACAACTTGTGGAAGAAGACACAGGTAAGACTACTGTGGGCGGGGCATATAAATACCAAGGTGGGAAAAACCCACAGTGTGTTTCGGTTAAAAAGGAAAGCATCTGAAAGGGCTCCTCTAAACGCTCTTCCTCACTGAGAACCAAAACAGAACCTCAAACGTATTCAGCTGAAGAACGACATCAATGCAGAGCTGTGGCTTCTGAGGTATCTGGAGTATTTTCTGCTTTCCTGTAAAACTCCAGGGAATGCAGGAAGCTTGCTCCGAGCTTACAGGAACCGACAGTCGAACTGGCTGAACAGGATCAAAAGATTTCACCTGAGCTCAGTTTCACTCATCAGGTAAAGGCTGTGGACCGCAGTGAGCGTCGATCAGTAAAAACAGTAGAGTTTGTACTTTACTGTCTGTGTGTGGTTTCTTCATGTCAGAACACCAACAGCTGCTCATTGTTGGGTTGTGACCTTTCAATATGAACACCTGTAACTTCATATTGTCAGGTCTGACACCAACCACAGGTTTTCTCAGCAGGAACAATCAAAGCCTTTGTTTTCCTGCAGACTGTGTAAAATAAATCTGTTTCCAGCTCTGCGTGGTAGGGCTGGCTATCGACGTCGACTTCTGCGTTCAATTTGATTGAATTCAGACTCAGGCGGTCAGAAACATCTTATTTATTCATTTATCAGCACTTATCCATATTTAATATCCATATATTAAACCGAAGCTGACACTGTGAGACTTCATCAGAGGTGTGAGCGCCACAGCAGAGGCCTTTGTGTCAAAGTAACTGAGGATCAAACAGACACACATGAAGCAGATGTTCTGGCTTCTTATAGCAAATAACCTTAAAATATTCTGCAGTAGAACAAAAACTGAAGCAAACCATGAATCAACACGAACACAACAGCAGACTGGTGCATAATGAGCAGAGAATAATGCAGAAAACAGAGATTTGATGGTAAACTGGTCTGTGAGTACAGAGACAGAGCCGTGCAGGAAGTGGGATTTTATCGTGGTGGAAGCAAAACAGCCAAAGTCAGAGTGAGAGTGACGATGTTTATCATCATCCTCTTTTGCTGCTGCTTCAGTGAATGTTGGTCAGATTGATGAAACCTGCAGCATCAGAGTCAGTGAGCTGTCAGCTTTTAGCCCCGACGGCGTGTCCGTGCTGTCACACAGGACTAGGGGCGGGTTTTTATAATCGATTCATCGATTAAAATCGATTCTGGCTTGGATAACGTAAAATCGATTCATTAAAATCCTGAATCGATTTTTTAATATAAATTTATTTTGCCCGAAATGCCAGAATCTCTGGTGACATCTCACAAAATTTCAACAACCACCAAACAGCTAAGACAGTAAATGAGAGCAGGAACACGGATTCTGCACAAAGACTTAGACACACAGCGCGACCCGCGGATCAGAATCAGTGAGATGTCACCTTTCTCACAGCTCGCTGATTCTGATCTGTCGGCGCTTTGTGTTCACGCCCTTTATGCGCTGATTCTAAAGCTGTTAGTTTGATGTCTCTCCAAACAATATTGACCGAACCAGCAGCAAAAGAAGATCCAAACTAAGCTTCACATAAACATCGTCATGAATTCACTCAGACTTTTACTGTTTTGCTTCCACCACGATGCACAGCTCTCTCTCTCTCTCTGTACTTCAAGAACAGTTTCCCTTTCTTCATTATTCGCTTGCTTGTTACGCACAAGTCTACCGTTGTTTACAGGCTGTCGGCCGCTGTTTTTTTTTTTTTTACATTCTTCCGAAAATAAAACCTAATTTCTGCCGTTCAATACTGAACAAATGTAAACTTTTTAAAATTATACAAAATGCAAAACGCTGTGTCTGTAATAAAACCACTGTAGCGTCAGAGGTGATGTTCATGTGTTGATTAATGGTTTTCTTTCGTTTTTGATGTACTGCAGAATATTTTTATAAAATCCAGAACAGGAAAATCACCTTCATGTTTTTCTGTTTTATCTTCAGCTGCTTTGACACAAAGGCCTCGCTGTGACGCTCACACCTGTGATAAAGTCTTGCGTGTGTCAGCTTCCTTTTTATAGATACAAAAATATGTAAATGTACTGATCTGAATTATATTTCTGACTGTCAAAATTTCCCAGATTCAAATCGAATCGAATTAAATCGAATCGTGGATCGAATCGATTCGGGACCTTGTGAATCGGAATTGAATCGATTCTAGAAATCAGTGACGATACCCAGCCCTACACAGGACACAGAAATAACCAATCACAGTTCAGTTTAACATGTAGCTCTTGGTTTGTTTGTTTTTTTACTTTTCATCTAGATTGTATTTTATGATAGAAAGTTGGTCTAAACAGTAAATCAAAAGTTTTAAATGTACTTACGAGCATTGGTGCCGGCCATGTTTGTGCTGCTCAGGATTACAAAGCTTTGCACCGACACCTTCCTGCTGCTGCTCTGTGCTGTACACCGAGGACGCCGTCACTTTAAGGCACTTGTTAAAGTTGCTGCAGGGCAGACTGCAGACAGAAGAGAGCTTTCATTGGTTCACCAACCACACAGCCACAGTGTGAATAACCTGCAGTCCCAATGTGTCACTGTTAGGGGATATTCAACCCTGGCTGTGAATCAAAAATGAGTTCCTGGTTTTAATTCTACTGCATGCAACAACGTGCATGTCACAACAACGCTTAGATGCTGCAGGGCAGATTCCAGAGAGAAACTGTCATTGGCTGGTTACACAGTGATGTCACAGCCTAAATATTTAGTAACATGATAATAAATGAGTCTGGTTATCAAACAGACCCTCAACATCTATATAACCTGTACTATACTAATGTAACCAACAGTTTCCCAGAGTAGATGGAGGTGACTCTGGCGCCTGAGCTCTTATAACAGGCCTGAGGTTTTCTGCCTGAGCATTACGGTCTATTCATATTTGGGATCTGGCAGCGGTTTCGTTGTTGCTTCATTCCGAAGCAAAGTGACGTGTTCAGTTTTGTTCTCTTGAGGAAGAACACGAGAAACGTGTCGTTTAAAATATTTTTTTTTTTTTTTTTTTTTATTGAAAGTTTTGTAATTATGACAGTCATCCACATGAAAACAAAAACAAAAACAGTAAAAAAAACCAAACAAAGAACTCATGATCATCGCTTCACTCTCATGGTGTGTTTAGACCAAACACAAATCCCTCTTTTCCCATGATTACATATAGAGATACAAAATTTGAGCCTCTGTCATCTTTATGGACCGCCAGCCCTGTATCATTCAGCTTTGATATGATAACAAAAAAAATAGGAAGGGAAAAGTTTGTAAAATCAAAATTCATTATATATCTCACAAATGTTCATTTCTGTGCAGGTTGTACCTTCTTATTTTCCTTTGGCTTTGCTAAAAAATAACGTCTTATTGCAGATTATATTCTGCCACTGAGAACCTCATAAGCTCTTTTATAAAAAGGTACTTTAATTTAGCAATACACACAAACAAAAAAACCCAAAAATAACAAAACAAAAAACCAACCAAACAAACAAAGATACTACGCACTAACAATAACATAGTGGCTCAGTGAAATCCGCAGATCTGCTCAGTCTGGGGGAGCTCCCCTCCACCTCTTTACAGGTCCCATGTCGTTAGGTTTTTACTACTGTCCACTCAGCACTTTACAGTCCATCCCTGATCATATTCGGAAGGGTATTTCCAGTCTCTTTTAAAAACTACATTAAAATAAATAAAATAAATAAAATAAAACGTCCTTAGCAGACCTTCCTTCTTCCAGTAGTTGCGTGAAGATCTCATCCCACGTTACCACCTTCAACAAATTTCTCCCACTTCCTCCAGTTTTTATGAAATTGGTCCATTTTGAGGTTAAAAAAAAAAGGAAGTTTTTCCATTCTATATATTTCCTCCATTATTCCTATCCAATCTTTCTTTGTTGGGGGCTCTTTCTCCAGCCACCTCCTGGTAAGCGCTTTTTTGCCAGCTCCCAACAGGATGTTTATCAAGTGTTTGTCTTTTAAGGAGGCTGCTGATGGGATATCGCCCAAGTACACAGTACAAAAATCCAAATTTAGTTTGAGACCAGTCACCAAGTAAATTGATTCGACCAATTCACTCCAGTATGACAGGATTATTGGGCTTTTCCAAAATATATGGAAATGATCTGCCATGTTTTCCCCACAGTTTCTCCAGCAGTGTCCATCTGTCAGTTGACATTTTTGTTTGTATTTTATTTTGGGTTTTATAAAAACACCTAATAAAATTTTTCCACGTGAATTCCCTCCAATAACCTGAGCTAGTAGTTTCCATCTGTGTCCTGCATATATTTAACCAACTGTCCTCTGATATGTTGATTTTAGCCTCCGTCTCCCATTTAATTTTGATATAATTGGTTGATTGATCCTTCGTTTAAAAGATTTCATTTGCTTCAGCAGTTGCAAGTTTACAGCGCTGGACCTCAGTGTAAAATCAGCAGTGTTGGGCAAGTTACTTTGAAAAAGTAATTAATTATAGTTACTAGTTACTTCTTCAAAAAAGTAACTGAGTTAGTAACTGAGTCACAAGATTCTAAAAGTAATTAATTACTTGAAAAGTAACTATTGCGTTACTTAGAAAAAAAACATTTAACCCTCTGGGGTCCCGGGTATAATCGGCCATTTTTACCTACTTTTGATGTTTCCTCCACATTTCACCTTTAAAAACTATTTACCTTGTTTGGTCTCATTGTTTTCAGCACAGCCTCACGTGTCTGAATTTACAGTCATGTTTTCATTTTGACTACTGTATTAACACAACTGATCTAAAATCAGACAAAAAACATAAAATCAAAAATGTGTCCGATCAACACAGTTTATAAACTGGTATATGTCACCTTGTTGCTTTGTCTGTAAGTGGTCATGTGATTGACCACGACTCCTTTATTCTTCCTCAGTCAAACAGCAGCACTCGTGCGATTGTTTTGCCCCCTGAGCTCCAGCTGTTGTGCCAGAAAGTGATGGTTACCGTCCGCAGGAGCGCAGCTGCTTAAAGCTGCAGCGTCCTGATTCTTACAGCTACTTCCTGCAGCTGATATAAGCTGCAGTGAGCTGAACACAGCTTCAGCCGTCTGTTGAAAAACGGTAACGCAACCGCATTTTCTTGTTAGTAACGGTAACGGTGTTGTAACGATAGGAATAGTAATTAGTTAGATTACTCGTTACTGAAAAAAGTAACGCCGTTGGTAACGCTGTTACTTGTAACGCCGTTATTCCCATCACTGGAAATCAGCCGTCTGCTTCACACGAAGGATGACCCTGCAGCAGGCCCTACAGTTTTATGCTACAAGAAAAAGAAGTATTATTATGACTACTATTATTATATTCTTCTGGAAGCGACGTGGCAGTCCTGCCGGATCTTCTCCTCTCTCTGTTCATGTCTAACCTTGCCTTCTATCTGCTCCTCTTCCTGGAATAAAACAGAGAAGATACCTTCCTGCATGAACATGAATTTTGCATGGCTCCATGAAACATACCTTAGGTTATATGGCCAGAATCTGTGATGTTGAGGGGTCAGGTGGGGCTGATGGATTTCCCGTGGCGTGACCTGCTGTCTGTCTGATACTAAACCAGGGTAAGATTTCCTCTAAAAGAGAAATTTCAGGCTCAGCGTCATTCTGGGACTTCAGGTTGTTTATACTGTGACATCACTGTGTGGCTGGCCAATGACAGCGGGTTTCTCTTTGGAACCTGCCCTGCAGCATCTTTAACTAAGTGTTGTTGTTGCATTAGATACAGTTGTATTAAAGGAAGGACCAATCCCGTCGGTACAGCACAGAGCAGCAGTGCAAAGCTTTTTAACAAACATGGCCAACACACTAGCTCGTAAGTACATTTACAACTTTTATCCTGATTTACTGATTAGACAAACGTTATATAGCAAATGATAAAAAGTTTAAAAAGACCTACGTGCTAAACTGAACTGTGATTGGTTATTTCTGTGTCCTGTGTCTATGTCTCTTGTCCTGCTGTTGTTTTTATTGTGAAACATTTGTTTGAAGCTCAAAATCCTGAAACATGTGCTCCATGCAGTGCTGGAAACAGATTTATTTTACATGGCTTGCAGGAACCAAACCATAAAAGACCGTGGTTGGTGTCTGCAGCGGTGACAGACTGATTTAGGAGATTTATTTTGATGCGCATACAGTAAACCTGCTCAGCCAGTTTGTGGTTAGCGTTCTCTTCCTTGTTGGTACAACAATGGAATGGTTGGAATGGAATGGCAATGGCATTTTTCTGATGTTGAACGTGGACATCCAGCAAACTCAACCAGAGGTCAGCGTGTTCAAAGCTTACAGGAACACCCAAGAGCTGCACGACAGCACAATTACAAAAAGACTGAAGAAGTGCGGCTGGTTTGGAAAGGTTGCAAGACCAACATGGATTTTGGGTTTCCTCCATCATGAGCAGCAGCACGTTTGGAGGAAACCAAACACCTCATACGAACTGTGGGCACCGCAGTGGAAGGACGATGATTTGGGCTTTGAGTGGATGTCTGTCCTACAGCTAAAGCTTGGACCAAACTGTGTCATCAACAGGACAAAGATCCAAGCACAGCAGCAAATCTCCAACAGAACAGCTGTAAAACAAACCGAGCTGCTGCAGAGCTTAGAGCGCTTTGCATGAATGAATGCTGCAAACCTCAATGAGCTGAAGCATCTCTGGGCAGGAGAGTGAACTAAAACTACTCTGCAGACATGAGACACACTGATGACGTCACACTGATCCATAACTGCTGTCAGAGACAGATGCTGCAGACTGTGTGGAGTTACAGGTGCGGACCCAAAAGGAGGCAAAGCTATGACTTAACGAACAGCGAGCCGTTTATCAGAGGCTGGTAAAAAAACAAAAGGCAGATGGACACTGAGGCAAAACTAACTAGAACTAAAGTGGGACAGCCTAAACATGAAATTATCTCCTGATATGTAAAACCCTAAAAGTGAAACTGTACTGTCATTCTACCATGATGGTAAGATTTAAGATTTGGATTTTTACTCCGCATCTGTAATGTACATAGGGAAAAAAGACTGAAAACTGCACAACGTGGAAGAAAAGAGCAAACTAATCAGTATGCAGAAAATGTAGATGTGGTGACTGGACATTTAAACGGCTTAAATCAGCTTATTAATACGGCACCAATCAGAAAATGGGCTGAAATCTCATTTACTGTCATTTACAAAACAAATGAGGTTTTTCTGTGTAACTGTGCCAAATGTAGATCCCTGAAGCAAAAATCAATCAAAGATGTAATCCTTCCTATCACACCAACGAACAGGGTGACACATTTGTTTTGGACATAAAATAAATTTTCTTTTTTATTTTCTGTTGAATCTTCAGATATCTGTCATATATTGTCTTTTACTCCTTTTACATTTTCAAAACAGGCTTGTTAGTTTTTACTTTTGAGGGAAGCTTTTATTTCACAAATCTGAATGCATTCAAACATCAAAGAGATTTATTATGGTTTGTAGTCATTTTCTGCTTATGTTCTCTTTATGGGAGACTGTCCCCAGGTGTCCTACTAGGAGCCTTCAACACTCATGTGGGCAACGACAGTGAGGCCTGGATCCAGAACCCCAGCGGTGCTCTGTTACTGGACTTCTGTGCAAACCACAGTTTGTCCATTACAAGGACCATGTTCGAACGCAAGGGCGTCCATAAGTGCACATGGCACCATGTAGTGCAGGTTGCTGTTGACTTTGACTGAGGAAATTGCCTTGTGGTGAAAGGAATACTTCGAGGACCGCCTTAATCCCACTGGTATGTCCAATAGAGGAAGCAGAATCTGGGGACAAGGGGAACGGCTCACCAATCATTGGTGGGGTAAGGTCACTGAAGCAGTTAAATGAGTCCTTGGTGGTAGGGCCCCTGGGTGGATGAGGTTTGCCCTCAGTTCCTGAACCCTCTGGATGTTGTAGGGGGGTGGTTCCCATCTTTAAGAAGGGGTAAACTATAGGGGGATCACACTCCTCAACTTCCCCAGGAAAGTCTGTGCCTGGTGCTGTAAAGGAGAGTCCGTCTGTTAGTCAAACCTCAGGTTTGTTTGTCCTACCAGTCTACATGTTTTTGTGGACTTGGAGAAGGCATTCAGCTGTATCCCTCAGAGTGCTCTGTGGGAGGTGCTTCAGGAATATGGGCTGTCTGGCTCACTGAGCCACTTGAGCCTTATACAACCATTGCAAGAGCTTGGTCCGCACAGCTGGCAAAAAGTCGGATTTGTTACTGGTGGTTGTTGGACTCTGCCAGGGCTGCTCTTCGTCACCAGTTCTCTTCAGAATTTTTATGGACAGAATTTCGAAGAGTAGCCATGTGGCAGAAGGCCTCCACTTGGGTGGTCTCAGAACCTCATCTGTGCTTTTCGCACATAATGTGGTTCTGTTGGCTTCATCAGGTGATGCCCTCCAGATCACACTGGAACAGTTTGCAGCCAAGTGGGAATCAGTGAGAATGAGAATCAGCACCTCCAAATCCGAGGCCATGGTCCTCAGCCGGGAGCCCACAGAGTGCCCACTCCGGGTCAGGGATGCCTCACTCCAAGTAGAGGAGTTTAAGAATCTCTGGGTCTTGAGCACAAAAGCAAAGTTCTTGATTTACCGGTGGATCTGGGTCCCTACCATCACCTATGGTCGCAAGTTTTGGGTAGTGACCGAAAGAACAAGAACAGGAATACAAGCCAGTTGAGGTATGTTGGACATCTGACTAGGATGCCTTCTGGGACAGGTGTATAGGGCATGTCCCACAGGGAAGAGGTCCTGGGGGGGACCTCGGCTGGCCTGGGAATGCCTTGGTGTCCCCGTGGACAAGCTGCAGGAGGTGGCTGGGGTGAGGAAGGTCTAGGCTTCTCTGCTAATGCTGCTGGTCCCGTGACCCGGCCTGAGACGAGCACAAAAAGATGGCCGATGGATATTTTCTTATTTTTTATATTGGTTAAACTTACACCCGATAATATTCTGATCAGTGACTATCAGCAAAATCACATATAAATCATGACTATTCTGTGTTTAACAATTAAAACATACTTAATATTCAGAATCATGCATAACGATGCACCAGAAACAGCCACAGAGACACTAATCTGCCAAGGTTGAAGCTGAATCATGTCTACACACAAAGTCCACACTGTCCGATTGTGGTGAGCTGCCTCAGGAAGGCCAACTAACCTTATCTATTTATCTTCTTCAACAGATGCAAAGGACCTCCACCTGAGGATGGTGCTGCTTGGGAAAGCTGGAGTAGGGAAGAGTGCAGCGGGAAACACCATCTTAGGAAGAGAAGCTTTTCAGTCTTTTTCTTCTTTTTCTTCTGTAACATTGGAGTGTCAGCAAGAAACAGCCCAGGTGGATGGTCATACACTGACTGTGGTTGATACTCCAGGTCTATTTGACACCACCCTGTCTGTAGATCAGGTGGTTACACAGATTGTTAGATGCATCACCTTTGCTGCTCCTGGTCCTCATGTGTTTCTGGTTGTGATCCAGTCGACCAGATTCACAAGCGAAGAAGAAGAAACGATTAAAATTCTTCAGAAGATGTTTGGAGAAGATGCAGCACGTTATATTATGGTCTTGTTCACGTATGGAGACAACCTGCAAGACGGAGTCGACATCTACAGCTCAATCAGTGGAAATCGGCCTCTGCATCGCTTCATCAATCAGTGCGGAGGAAGATATCATGTTTTTAACAACAAGAGTGAGGATCGCTCTCAGGTCAAAGAGCTGCTGGAGAAGATCAACACCATGGTTCAGAGAAACGGAGCAACATACTACACCAATGACATGCTGCAGGAAGCTGAGAGAGCCATCAGAGAAGAGATGAAACGACTTCGGAAAGCAAATCCAGACATGGGAGAAGAAGAAGCGAGAAGACGGGCGAAGTTCCTGAAGGCTGCTGGGATAGGAGCAGGTGTTGGATTCATATTAGGACCAGTGGGATCAGCCCTGGGAGCAGGAGTGGCAGTTGCTGTTGTGGCAATGAAACAAGGAGAATGCGTTATACTGTGAAAACTGTTGGTATTTAATCACGATTTGAGAGTTTTTGTGGGAGTTCTTTACAACAAGGTTACTCAGTGTGTATTTGGGAGCTGATGATCGTCATTATTAGTGACTTCTAACTTTCAGATGACTGTCTGCGGTGCTCCTGATCTCAATGTGTATGTATGTATGTATTTAATGTCACTTTTATTAGTGGGAAAACATTTTTCCTTGATTTCTCATGTGTAAAAGGTACAGAAATTATTCTACTCCTTTCATACTTTGCATTTGTGATTTCTGTAAATCTAATTGTAAATTGGTTACGGCTTGCAAAAACCACAGAGACACAGAGGGTGATATTAAACTTACTTCAGGTCTTTGATGTCACTGTTGATTTTCTTTTTTCTTCCTTGACTTTTTTTTCTTGCATTGGCATGAGGTGGTACAGAGGTTTAACAGGTAGTCCAGCTCCTCAGGATGGCATGTAAATACTTACTTACATATGCTCAGGACAAATCACTGAGAACCCGTGAACTAGAATATATAGATATATATATTTTAAAAAAACTCAGACGCACTAGCAAATACTGAACTGAGAACAAAATAATGCAGAGCATGCACTTCAAACCATTTTTGAAATCCAAAAAACAAAACTTTGAGTCCAAGAAAACCACCTCAAAATGCTTGGTCAAAACTCCAGGACAATGAGACTGAGAGAGCTGCACAGAGCCATAAAAGGCCCTCAACTGATCAACAGGACCAATATCTGCGGCTTTGCACAAGGACGAGCAGGATTACACTGGCGGAACTGCAAAATGACCTCCAGTAGTCCTTTTCTAACCAACCAATCAGAAACAGACTTCATGAGGGTGACTTGAGGAACCAATATCCTATATTTGTCCCCAGTTTGCATTTGCTATAGCCTGTCAGAACTGACAGGTCCACCACCGAGTGCTGTTCACAGATGAGAGCAGATTCCCCCTGTGCACACGGAAGGGTCTCAGGGTTTGAATGGACCCAGATGTGGAACTCCTTGAGTAAAGACAGTTATTTTATTTATTTATTTTTATATTTTGGGGGGGGGGGGTTTAATAAATTTGTCCATATTTCTAGAAATGAGAGCTGCTCCATCCAAAGTGGGATGGATGCCGTCTCTCCTAACAAGACCAGGTTTCCTCCAGAAGGTTTGCCAATTATCTATGAAGCCCACATCGTTTCTGGGACACCACTCAGACAGCCAGCAATTTAAGGAGAACATGCGGCTAAACATGTCACTCCTGGTCTGATTGGGGAGGGGACCAGAGAAAACTACAGAGTCCGACATTGTTTTGGCAAAGTTGCACACCGATTCAATATTGATTTTAGTGACCTCCGATTGGCGTAACCGGGTGTCATTACTGCCGACGTGAATTATGATCTTACTGAATTTACGTTTACCCTTAGCCAGCAGTTTTAAATTTCCTTCAATGTCGCCTGCTCTGGCCCCTGGAAGACAATTGACTATGGTTGCCGGTGTCTCTAGCTTCACATGTCTGAGAACAGAATCACCAATTACCAGAGTTTGACCCCCGGCGGGTGTGTCGCCGAGTAGGGAAAAACGGTTAGACACATGAACGGGTTGGTGGTGTACCTGGGGCTTCTGTTTAGGACTATGCTTCCTCCTCACCGTCACCCAGCCGCCCTCTTTCCCCAGCTGCTTGGGGTCTGCCGGGGAACAGCTAGCGGGCCTACGCTATCTTCGGCTGCACCAGCTACAGGGGCCTGGCTAGCTATGGGTGAATGAAGGGTGCGAAGCCGAGTCTCCAATTCAGTAATCCTGGCCTCCAGAGCTGCAAATATGCTACATTTGTTGATAACGATTGCGTTTAGACTTTTCTTCCACCCAGTGGCGGTCCTAGCCTGTTTGGCGCCCTGGGCGAACACTCCCTCTGGCGCCCCCCACCACACACACAGAAAACATTAAGGATTGTACTTTAACCCTTTAAAGCCGGTCGGCACGGGCACGATCCGTTTTGCGTAGCTATTTTTTTTTTTTTTGCCTGTCCCGTTTGGCTCTTTTGCATCAGAATTATTGTCTAAAGGCAAAGAAAGATGCCCAACGGATTTACTTTACCAAATTGACCATCCCAGCCTTGCCATAATGGTCCATTTGATTCACCTTTTATTGTTTATTTTATTTTCACTTACTGAATACGGGACAGACTTGACTGGGGGAAAGAAGGGGAGAAAGAAAGAGGGAAAGAGAAACAGCTGAGAAGAGGGACGGGGAGAAGGGCAAAAAACAAAAACCAACAGAACGGGCAGAAAAAGAAAAAAAAAGAAAAAGAAAATGAATATATCGATCACCTGGATCACCTGCTGAGAAAGAAAAAAGAAAACAAGCAGAAGAGAACAAGAGTAATAGAATAAACAACATCACAATGATATATGGGAATGCGTAGCTATTTTTAAATCCCCGTAGAACCGGAACCACTAAGCTAGCGCAATAATTTTTTTTGCATATGAAATCGGAGGAGTTGTACTTACATCTCATGTCATCAGCTTGTCCTCGGTCATGGTTTCCTTCCACATATAGCTTTGCAAAAACTGCATCAAAGCGCTTGCAGGAACAAAAACATAAACACGCTTTGCCGATCCGATCAGCTGTTCGTAACACTTCCTACATTGGAATAGACGTCAGCGCGAACAATCACATTTCCGCCATTACCTGCCCGAAACCGGAAGTGATGTCATTTTCGTGGAAAATGTAGTATTTTTTTTTTTTTTTTTCAAGGATGTCCAAGTATTTCCTTTTTTTTTTTTTTTTTTTTGGCCTGTCCCGTTTGGCTCCTTTGCATCAGAATTGTTGTCTAAAGGCAAAGAAAGATGCCCAACGGATTTACTTTACCAAACTGACCATCCCAGCCTTGCCGTAATGGTCCATTTGATTCACCTTTTATTGTTTATTTTATTTTCACTTACTGAATACGGGACAGATTTGACTGGGGGAAAGAAGGGGAGAAAGAAAGAGGGAAAGAGAAAGAGCTGAGGAGAGGGACGGGGAGAAGGGCAAAAGACAAAAACCAACAGAACGGGCAGAGAAAAAAAATGCATATATCAATCACCTGGATCACCTGCTGAGAAAGAAAAAAGAAAGCAAGCACACTGTAAAAAATCAAACTTGCAGTTGTTGAGCTTACAGTCATTTCTTTCACAATTCAACAATAAAAGTTCAGTTGGCCCATAAACTCAAATACATTAAGGGTTTCAACTAATCATTTAACGTTTTGGAGCAAAAGTTGGTCTCAGATGAAATTTATTGCTGGCAAAATGAATGAATTCAAGTTTTACATGAGTTGACGCTGTTGGCGCCTTTCTGTGCCTGAGTACGCATGCGCATCTCATATTTTTGGATGCTACGGGGTCTACTTTGCGCTTTTGCAAGGACTGAAAGCCACCTGCCCGTCTGCCTTAATGAGAACGTGAGGCTAGGAGCTGGATAGATCGTTCATCTCAAGTTTCTAAAGGCAAGTAATGTTTCTTTTATTATATCAGACAGTATATGTTTGAACAGTCTCAATTTGTCTGTTAGAAATATCACAACTGAAGTTCTTCGTATTTTTCCGAAACTTAGCATAGTATTACTTTCTTGGCTAAGAAGCCTTGTGGCTTATGGGTATGTGTTTACTATATCATTTAAGATTCCATGTCACAAACTACGTGCCATGTCACAAAACAATGAAAATCCGACAAACTTCGCTACTAAAGAGGCGCGCTCATATCTGACAAGCCTCCGCGACACCCCCTATGCGTATTTCATGAAGTGCAGTCTGTGGCCGCCATACCACCGAACGAAACAAAATAGGCTGGCTCACCAACGGCAGCAACCCCCCGCCGCTATTTAAATAAAATAAAATAAAATAAAGTTCGGGGGCGCCTGCTGCCATGTCGTTTAATTTGTTCGAATCACATCTAGCCAATAAAATGTGTGCTTTAGTTTCTGTGTGAACGGGGTGGTGGAGTCCTCATGGCCAGCGAGCTCCACTAAATGAAATATGAGATGTGACAATATAGTTTATATCGATATAGTCTATATTATCATTATACTCGTGGAGCCGCAAGTTTGCCTCTCTTTCGTCCACTTTTGTCTCTACGCTGTGTTACTCCGCCTCTCTCCTTCACTGAACACAACTCCCCCTCCCCCATCGCTTCACCTGCAGGCAACGACAAGATGGACACGGCAGCTATCAAAGAGGAGCTGGTCGGTAAAAAGAAAACATTTGAAGATGACTATTTTAGTACTGTCAGCGTAAAGTTAATGCCATAACTGCATTAACGGGGCAAATCTCCGTTAACTAGTTACCGCGGATCACCCCGTGCGTGGGGCTGGGTGGCGTTAGTGAGCTAACCGGGCTAACGCGTTGACGCACGGCCTAAAATCCTTTCATCTCAAAAATCGACAGTCTGCCTTATGTATGAATTCTGGTTGTGCTTACTGACCTCGAACCAATTTTATGTGGTACACAGCTTAAAAAAATATGTCAAAAAATGTTTTGGTACGACTTTGGTAAGCTATGAAGCTGCACTGCTTGATGGATTGTTGGAGCATTACGGCTACCGAGGAGCCTCGCAGAGTGATACGTACTCTGCTTCAACGTAATATTACCATATTATGCGTGTAAGGACCATAAATGGCACCTGTAAGAGACACGGTTACAAAGAGGATTTCAAACTCCAGGCTGTCAGTTGCGCAGTAGAACTTGGAAACAGAGCAGCTGCAAAATCTGTCTTTGTTATTATGCTCAGCATCTTTTAGTTTACATTTTGATCGCACAATTGTGAGCTTTTTGTTATGCACAAAACAACATTGTTTTGGTTTATTTATGGAGCACCATTAATAAATGCACTGATAATTTAAACAGATGCTTCAGGAGTTTTATCCCACTCATACTCTCAATCCAATGTTTGTCATTCTAAGTTGTAAAACCAATCACACAAAATTATCCTTGGCTTACATAATACATCCCAGTATACTGTTGGTGCATTCCATGTAGAATACAATTTGTTAATAATAAATTAAATAAATTAAACATTTGATGTAATGTATGTTTTGTAAATTATTTGTTTTACTGTGTTTCACATGGCATTTTACAAGGCAGAATCAGCTCACTTTAGTGAGCCAAAAAAATTCTTAAGTAATGTCAGGAAGCTGGTATTTTATTTTAAAACTAATTGCTATTTTTATTTATTTAGAGAATTAAAAGCCAACTCCAGACCACTGCTTGTCCTGATTTATGAGGGACTGATGAGGAGTTGGTAAGGAGAGGAATCAGAACAGGAGTGCCTGCCCCCCGCCCCAAACACATTATCAGGTAATGTAACTTTGGTAATTTGAGATTAATTCAGGTTTCTTTTGAATTGTTGACACTGTCCTCTCCTCTCTTCTCATTATAGCTTTTGTATGCAGTGCCAGTTCTGCTCTTTTGTCTGTTCAAGCCAAGAAGTACTCTTAAGACATCACCAGCTACGACATAGAAGAGGATTTCATTTGCCCTGTGTTTACAGTGACTGCGTCTGTTCGTTTAGGACACGAGGGGCATTGAAGTCTCACCTCAGCAGATCACACAACAGGGCTAAGAAAAGGCAGGAGATCTCAACATTTTTTTGTGAATTTAAGGAAAACTGCTCACAGCATACATTTATTTCACATATTTTAAGGCACTTAAAAAAAAATCAGACTGTATCCTGTCCTTTCCAAAAATGTGACTATGCTACCAACAATTTAACAACCTTTACGTCACACACAAGCAGAAAGCACAAAAACTCAAAAGATATAAAAAACTGTATTAGACTGATTTCTCATGCAAATGCATGTCCTAGTGAAAGTAGCTCCCCTGATAAATCCTTAAATACCTCTCAGGAGCCAGAGACATTACCAAGTGGTTCAGGTGTAGCATCAAGTGATAAAGAGGACAATGAGTTTGTAGATTACCAATGTCTTGAACATAAAATAGCTAGACTTTTTCTATGCATGCAAACATTGTTACATGTTTCTAAAAGTGCTTTGCAGAGAATTATTGAGGAAATTAGTGACATTTTAAAATTTTCTCAGGTTCATTCATTTCAAAGAATCAAACAGGTGCTTGCTGAACAGAACATTGAGGCAGATGATGATGTAATTAAAAATATAAATGATGCACTTTTCAAAACCAACCCATTAATTATCTCAACAGAACCAAAAGGTGAAGAAGAGGGATAAGAACATGGCACTCATCACCCAAAAGATGGACATCACATTCTCTCTCAGGAGGAAAGAAGTTGTGGAGATGCAGCCCTTGGTCAAGGAAATGCAGCTCAGATGGCCAGCTCTCTTCTTGAAAGAACAGGTAAGATAATCTCTTAAATATTTAAAGGAAAACTTCCGTTTTTTTCTTCTTCCCTTTTTCCCCAGTGTGGTCTTATTTCTAAAATTGAAAACGTTCATTTATTCACCCAGAAAAATTTCAAGGCATTTGGAGTTGTTAGAAAGAAATTTTAATCCCAATGTTACGAGTCAGTCGTTTTGCAAGAGAGAGCTGAGCCACGGTTATGGGGAAAGGATTCACTGAGACAACTAAGAAATGCCTGAATTAAGCCAAAAACCACTCTGGAGGGATTTTAATCTAAGGAAATAACATTAAAATGTGTTTAAAAGCTCCAAAAAGTTGATTTTACATGATATAGGACCTTTACAATTCCTTCTGAACAACTCCAAATGCCTCGAAACTTGTCTGGGTGAGTAAATGAACGTGAGCTCCATTTCTTGTGCCCTTGAGAAGCATCTGTTTGTATCACTCCAATATCTTGTAGAAAAGGTTGAAGGCTACCGTTGAGCTAACAATGCTAGTGGTAAAATATAAAAAAATACTTGGCTCTAAAAATATGAACTCTATTGAAGTGAAATCTATTTACTTGTCAACTTGCTGTGTATAATAACGGATTGCTTTTATTTCGCTCTTCTCTGGGCACCCAAAGCGCTTTATAATTCCACTACTCACTCACTCACTCTCACATTCACACATCGGTGCAGGGAAACCACAGTTGTAGCCACAGCTGCCCTGGGGTAGACTGACAGAAGTGACGCTGCCATATCGCGCCACTGGCCCCTCTGGCCAACACCAGTAAGCGGTGGGGTAAAGGGTCTTGCCCAAGGACACAACGACCAGGACAGAGAGAGCTGGGGATAGAACCAGCATCCTTCCGGTTACAGATGAGCTTCCCAACCCCCTGAACCACAGTCGCCGCAATGACTTGTCTTCACTGGGCATCTAGAATCTTTTGGTGCTGACCCTTAGCAGGCAACAGCCATGAAACTCACAGAACAGGATTGAGAAAGTCACTTACGTGTTATGAAAGTATACAAATTTGACCACAGGATGTTATTCTTACTTCATTCTTACATAACTATAAAATTAATGGAATTTTTTCAATGAATTTAAAATACAATTTATTGATTTATTTCTTTTCTGCAATACATCCTGTAACAATTGAAACCATTATTTTGTCTTATCAACATTTGATTAGGTATTCTATAGACTTACTGTAAAATCTGCCGATCAGATTTTTCTTGGGTTTTTTTTTTTTTAATACGTCAGTTATCATTTGTACCACCACTACCACTAAAAGAAAAAAAAAAAAAATCCAATCAAGGCCTGACCAATAGATCAACCGAGACTAACTAAATGTTTTGAAATTAAGCTCTTTTAACCAAATTTGAAAACAATGTGATTTTTATATAATGTACCTTTAAAAGTTTTCTTCTATATTTTTTTTGTTGCTTTGTAGATTTGTGCGGAATTCTCACGCATTACCACCAAGGATCTCATGGGGACCTTCATGACTGCCCTCGACACTTACTCACTTCGGCTGATTAAGCTGTATCGAATTAGAAAAGCTGCTTTCCGCAATGACATGGATTCCCTGTTGCAGAAGTTTGATGAACAGGTAATATATAAAAATGTATTTGTGTCTGGTTTATGAGGAACCTGAAGTTCCCACTGTAACGAAAGATACTTTATTAAATATTTACTAAATTGATGTAAAAATTGTTAGTTTTCAAAAAGTGTGTCCTGAATGGGATTATAAGCTAACAAGCAGCGCTGTGTTTGGCAGATTGCAGGTCATGACAGACAGTTCAACTCTCATCCCACTCATGGCACTTTTTGTTATAAATGTTGTAATAAGTGTGCTACATTTGTTGCACATCAAAATTACTTAAAAAATAAATAAATAAAAAAACTGACAAAAACATGACCAATTATCTGTAATAACTCATTTCAACATCTTATTTCTTAAGGCTGTATTTTGAGCAACAACACTTAATGTGTTTTAAAAACAAAATGGTAGGTTTATAAATGAGACTGAGTCTTATTTGATTTCCTTGTTTTAGGTCTCAAACATAGTCCAGCATCGACGAACCATCAGTTTGGAAGGGTTACCGATATTTGTTCGCGACGACGAGACCAAACTCTTCTTAACATGTCTGGTGAGTATGCAAATCTACTCAATCTTCAGTTTTGGTTTTCAGAGACTTATATGTACTGTTGTTTTTTATTTTGCATAGGATACAGATCCAGTTGAGAGGGCAACCCGAGGTGTTACGGTGGGCATCCTCACTGTTCTGGAGGACTACGTGGGACCCAACTCGCAGTCCACAGTGGTCAACACTGCCATTGTTTTGGAAGAGGACATTATTCTTGATGATCTGCCAGACCTTCCCACTGCCTTTGCCTACTTGTTTGGCCTACTTTATGGGCTCAACATGGAGTTTCCCAAAGAACTCAAGTACACATTTGAAGCTGTGCAACACATTTTTATGGAGTTGACATCTACCTGTTCCCAGAGGATAAGAAGCTTCAAAACCAAGCTCTTAACCAAAGTCTAACCTATTTGACAACATGTTCAACTCAAATGCAACTTGTGTAAAACAGAATGGCAATTTGTTTTGATTTACTGTTTTTGGGTTTCGTGGCAAGTTGCTCTGAAAAAAGTTAATTTCTGTCTTTAAGAAAACGGTAAGGTGCAGAAAGTTCTGAATCAATGTCTTCTGTTCTAACTTTACTTAATGTAGCTTGCATGGCTGATTGCAGATTTCATGTATAACATGTTATTATAAAATGTTGAAAGGTTTTATTCTAACTTGAGCTGTTTTAAACAGTTTTTATAATCTGGTTTTAGGTACATTTGTACTAGTTTTATAACAAATGTGGCGCGATACTGAACTTCACAGGAAATTGGAGTGTTGATACCATTACTATTAAAAGACAAGTGGTGGAAAAATTTGTTTGAAAGTTGTTAGCTGTATGGAAACCAGGAAGTTGTTCACATCCTGCCATCTGATGTTTTGAATCTGTTTGTTAGTGACTATCTATCAAGATAGGTTTGATATTCTGTCTGACAACACCACCTTTAAAATTGGATGAGTAACATTTGTTACAAAAATTTGACTTTTTTTGTGTTTTTGGAAGGACTTTATTTGTGGCTGAATGTTGTCAGTATGTTAAAAATGGCTGATCTCAAAAGTCAACATTGTCAGTGGTGCAGTTGTGTTTGAACACAAAGTTATTTGAAAATCAACTGTGTAAACATTCATTGGTACAACAGGGAGCACCTCATGAAAACTATGAAAGATACTTTTTCTAAACTTTAGGAAATTGATTGGCAAAACAAAAAAAAATATGTTGTGTAAACTTTAGGAAATACGTTGCAAAAACAATAAAATATGAGTTGAGAAAAAGGACAATTATTAATTTTGTCAACACAAAAACATTAGCTAAAGCAACTTATCACCTAAACTTGAAATTATAAGTTATCCATCAGAACCTAAAAACGTAA
This sequence comes from Rhamphochromis sp. 'chilingali', assembly GCF_963969265.1. NCBI lineage: Eukaryota > Metazoa > Chordata > Actinopteri > Cichliformes > Cichlidae > Rhamphochromis > Rhamphochromis sp. 'chilingali'. Next base: position 34,508,871 of record NC_137946.1, read on the forward strand.
ATGCAGTCGGTTGCCTTGAGTTTTTAAGTTTTAGCAACGTTTTTGTTTTTTTTTTACAGTGCAGAAGAGAACAAGAGTAATAGAATAAACAACATCACAATGATATATGGGAATATGACAGTAAATACTAAATATTAAACATTATTGTGCAGCACATAAGATCAACAGAACACAGTGTGCTTTGAGGTAGGAGCCAAAAAGGGTGTAGTTTGTGGGTGTGATCACCCGTGTGTACACCTGTGAGCATGGACGCGCTTGTTTTTTGTTTTTTAAAAGGTTCCTTCATGTAATAATCTGCTAGAGGGTGTGGGGGGGCCACAGCCCCGTCCTCCAGGGCATGAAGCAGGCATGGAGGAGATCAAAACTCCAGACATCCAGAGGCCCCCAGAACACAAGAGACCAAGGAAGACCAACAGAGGGGCAGCCGCGCCACTGTCCCAGAAAGAGCTGAGGAGAGTCCCAGATGAGGGCTCACTCAGCAGCCACGGAGCAGAAGCCAGGGGGAGTTGCAGTGACGCGCCCGTGAGCTCCGCCGGCAGCCAGCCGCGCCTGAGTGACCGAGCCCCAGGCCGAGAGGCCGGGGGCACCCCACCTCCGAAGTGGCCCGAGAGAGCCCCAGGCTCCAGGCCCCGATAAGCGGCCGCCAAGGAGTGAGCCGGTGTGTACCCGGACGCCCATCCCCGGACACAAAGAACCACCAACGCACCGATGTCTGAGGGAGTCCGCCACTGGCAGGGGAAGTGGTGGTAGGGGGAGATAGGCCTCCAAACCTTGGAGGGCCTGAGATGTCCCCAGAGAGGTGGCGCCTGACACCCAACCTGACATATAGACACAGACATACAGGCACACACAGATACAAACATCCATTCCCACCCTCATGCTCTCATATGCACTTACTCCACACTCAACCAACGTGGAGACAGACATAAAGAGACGCTATACACACGATCACACTCCCCAAGCGTACTCTACAAACCGGGTCTAGGTGCCCCCGCCCCTGGAGGGGGGAACTGCACCCAGACCCAGGTGGTGTTTCCCTTTTCCCTGCGGTGGGGGGAGGCAGACCGCCCCGACTCCGCAGCAGCAGGAAGGCTCCACACTCCAGACCGCAGTCGGACGGCCAACTCCTCCTCCTAGTCCTAGCCCCCCTGCTCCAGCAGGTCGCAGAGAACGGGGGTGAGAGAAGACTCCAAACCTCCCCCCACCCACTCATTGTAGTGTTGATGCATGTGTGTTCTAAGGTGCATTTAAAACCCAGGAGGGCATGGAGCTACCTGCCAGAGAGCAGCAGGTAAGCGCATAGTCCCTCCTGCTAGCCCTCAATGTCTACGTGTATTTAAAATTGAGAGGTGGGCAACGATGCCAGGGGTGGGGTGTACACCCTGATGGTACTTTGGACTCCGTGTATCGTGCCCACCCCCAAGATCCTATATGTATGTGTAATGAGAGTGTGAGTAATGTGAATGTCTAAGTTGTGGGATAAAATTGAGGCAGAGGCAGCCAGAAGGGGACAGAGGGGGGGGTAGCCTCCTCTGCACCCTGGTGACATACCCCTACTCCAAGGCCCTGCATGTGTGGGTGGTTGTGGTGGAGCGGGAAGAGGGAGGCAGCTGGAGATGGGGAGGGAAGGAAGGGAGGGGCAAGTGACCCCTCCCTGGGGCCAGCTCCCCCGCTGACCCCAGTAAGCACCCCCATACTCCGCGACCCGCCAGGGAAAGGGGGCCCAGGCCCATCCAGACCGGGCCCAGTGCAGCAGCGCCGCCCGGCCCCACAGAGCCCGGGACAGTCCACCCAACCCCACCACAGAGAAAACTGCACCCACCCCACCACCCACTCATCTTCCAGACTACATAAGACAATAAACACCCAGGCTGAGATCTTCCTCCACCTCTCCTGTATCTCCCCCTCCTGCAGAGGGAGCTCCTGAGGAGAGGAAAGCTCCTGCAAGATGTGACAATCTCCCCCACCAGTTGAAGAGCCCCCCAGGTGGCTCGACGCACCGGCGGCACCCTGCTCCAGGGCTGGGCCCCCATGCACCCACCCGCCCACAACCCCGGCAACACACCAACCAGGACCCAAGCCCCCGAGGCCCGGTCCGGGTCCCAGCCCTGAGACGGAGCGCCCCCAGAACCTCACGCCCATCCCGGACCCACCCAGGGGCAGCCAGGCTACCAGGTCAGTAACCCACGTCCGTCAGCACAGACCCTCCCCTAGCCCCGCTGCACGCAGCCGCGAGGAAACAGTCACCGGAGAGCCAACAGAGCCCCTAACCGGACATGACCGCTACCCCGGGTTGAGCCCCCCAAGGAAGATGCCTCCGGGGAACCCCCCGACGCCCTAAGCCTGTCCCTACCCCCACACCAATCACAACAGTGAAGGCGGGACCAAACTATGACCCCCCACCCCCACTAGGTGATGGAGCTGATCAAAGGAGCCCAGAGCAATTGATCTGATGTGGTGGCAGAGGCTGTATCAAGACTAATGTAATCTAATAGAAAATGTAGTATTTTACTTAGTAGTTGTTTTTTTTTACCAGAAATGCCATTTTCATAAGGCTGCCGACCTATTGCACGCAATGGCGGCGCCATCTTACCCTCCGACCATACATACATGACACAAAACATCACATGGGGAAGACAGGTCAGAGAGGTATAACAATGGAAAATGCACCACATGAGGAAAGATAAGGAGAAAAAATAACTCCCCCCAGACTGAGCTCCAACAGGGAGATCAGTTTGAGAACAGAAAAAAACACCTCTGCACATGAAACAACTCTTAATACACCAAAGAAACACATGACAAGCAACAGGGGGGGTAAAGGGTGAGAGACCGCCGATTTAGACAGCACATCCGGGCCTGCAGCCTGTGCGCTGGTCTCCTTGATCCACCGTCAGCATCGGAAGGGAATAAGCGTCGAAGGCGTTTGGAAAGGGAGGGGGGATGAGTGTGTGCATATCAGTGTATATGTATGTGTGCGTGTCCAGAGTTCAGCTGAGACAGTGTCCTTCACCCTGCCAGGCTAAGTAAACAGTCTTCCAGCCAACACAGGTGGCCTTGCATGGAATGGGGGGAACAGACTCAACACAGTCGTTATCAGGGTGTTGTTGTTCAGCTCCAGCCTTGAGCCCGCAAGGCAAGTTGAATATCTAACAGAGTTTCACGATCGTAGGTCAGTAGAGAGTCAGCGTGGTTCAATAAAAGTGACAAAAACAATAAAAACATGGAGACCAAAAGTGGATCCAACAGCCGTGGACGGCGAGCCGTGCACACCGGTGCCATTTACACTAGCCTAGTCACAAACAATATATTATGGTCGACAGTATCGAACGCTGCACTGAGGTCTAGCAGGACAAGCACAGAGATGAGTCCACTGTCAGAGGCCATAAGAAGATCATTTGTAACCTTCACTAAAGCTGTTTCTGTGCTGTGATGAGCTCTGAAACCTGACTGAAACTCTTCAAATAAACCTCTGCAGATGATCTGTTAGCTGTTTGACAACTACTCTTTCAAGGATGTTTGATATAAAGGAAGGTTGGAGATTGGCCTGTAATTAGCTAAGACTGCTGGGTCTAGAGATGCTTTTTGAGTAAAGGTTTAACTTCTACTTTTTATCTAGATTGTATTTTATGATAGAAAGTTGGTCTAAACAGTAAATCAAAAGTTTTAAATGTACTTACGAGCTTTGGTGCCGGCCATGTTTGTGCTGCTCAGGATTACAAAGCTTACAAGCTGGCTGTGTCCTGTGTGACAGCACGGACACGCCGTCGGGGCTAAAAGCTGACAGCTCACTGACTCTGATGCTGCAGGTTTCATCAATCTGACCAACATTCACTGAAGCAGCAGCAAAAGAGGATGATGATAAACATCGTCACTCTCACTCTGACTTTGGCTGTTTTGCTTCCACCACGATAAAATCCCACTTCCTGCACGGCTCTGTCTCTGTACTCACAGACCAGTTTACCATCAAATCTCTGTTTTCTGCATTATTCTCTGCTCATTATGCACCAGTCTGCTGTTGTGTTCGTGTTGATTCATGGTTTGCTTCAGTTTTTGTTCTACTGCAGAATATTTTAAGGTTATTTGCTATAAGAAGCCAGAACATCTGCTTCATGTGTGTCTGTTTGATCCTCAGTTACTTTGACACAAAGGCCTCTGCTGTGGCGCTCACACCTCTGATGAAGTCTCACAGTGTCAGCTTCGGTTTAATATATGGATATTAAATATGGATAAGTGCTGATAAATGAATAAATAAGATGTTTCTGACCGCCTGAGTCTGAATTCAATCAAATTGAACGCAGAAGTCGACGTCGATAGCCAGCCCTACCACGCAGAGCTGGAAACAGATTTATTTTACACAGTCTGCAGGAAAACAAAGGCTTTGATTGTTCCTGCTGAGAAAACCTGTGGTTGGTGTCAGACCTGACAATATGAAGTTACAGGTGTTCATATTGAAAGGTCACAACCCAACAATGAGCAGCTGTTGGTGTTCTGACATGAAGAAACCACACACAGACAGTAAAGTACAAACTCTACTGTTTTTACTGATCGACGCTCACTGCGGTCCACAGCCTTTACCTGATGAGTGAAACTGAGCTCAGGTGAAATCTTTTGATCCTGTTCAGCCAGTTCGACTGTCGGTTCCTGTAAGCTCGGAGCAAGCTTCCTGCATTCCCTGGAGTTTTACAGGAAAGCAGAAAATACTCCAGATACCTCAGAAGCCACAGCTCTGCATTGATGTCGTTCTTCAGCTGAATACGTTTGAGGTTCTGTTTTGGTTCTCAGTGAGGAAGAGCGTTTAGAGGAGCCCTTTCAGATGCTTTCCTTTTTAACCGAAACACACTGTGGGTTTTTCCCACCTTGGTATTTATATGCCCCGCCCACAGTAGTCTTACCTGTGTCTTCTTCCACAAGTTGTCCCCACATGTCCAGTCAGTTCATCGCTCCCACACTTCTCTTTGTTTCCTCAAAGATCGAGTCGATTATTTAGTCTGTGCAGCGCTTCCATTTATACTGTTTCTGTCAGGGTCCTGGGTCTCCTGACAGAGAAGGAGAAACGAGAGGACGGGCAGAGAGGAAGAACAAGATCCTGAGGGCTGCTGGGATAGGAGCGGGCCTCGGGAGCATTTTAGGGCCACTGGGAGCAGCACTGGGAGCAGCAGTGGGAGCAGCAGTCGTAGCAGCAAAGGAGAAAAAATGTGCCACACAATAAAATAAAGAACGTTTGATCACATTTTGATAATTATTGGTCATTAATGGCGCACACAAGAACTGTTAGTCCACGGTAATTTATCATATTGTGTAATACGTCATCTAAGAGCTGTATAACATGAGCCTGTATACACACAGATCTCCTGAACATCTTTGGTTCCTGGGTAACGAGCTTTTTCCTCCATTGCTTAAATAAAACATTTTCCTGAATTTTCTATATTTAACACAAACCTTTGATCCATCTGACTCATGCTGGCCCAGGTCTCAGGGACAGAGTCTGGTCTGTACAGAGACTGCCACACCTCTCTATCCCACCTACATCCTCCTGATGGTCTGGAGGAAAAGCTGCAGCATCCCCAAGCTAGCTGAGATGGACTTCCATGACCTCCTCCCAGTCGGACATGCCCAGACCTTAGAGAGCAGGTTGGATTAGCAGCAGCTTTGCTCAGGACGAGCTCGGAGGTTCTGACATGGTCTCCAGTCACAAACTGATTAAAAATAAAATACTGTTCACAAATGCAAAGTTTGAAAACAATATTGTAATGTTCTGTCTCAAACTTATGAATAACGTGTTCGTAATCTGCTTCGTGAGCCACCATTATCTTTATTGCCGCTCGTTCAGTTCAACATAAAACACACCCACTTTCGTGAAAACAAACACTCCCCGTTGCCACTACGGTGGACCACAAGGGACAGTAAGCACGGAGTGCAAACATTATAAGCAATACAACATCTCCCTTTTTTTTTTTTTTTAAATGTCCGCCAGTGACACAGCTGGTATACATTTCAAAATAGAACATCCTGAACATGAGGATAAGGAACAGTTTTTCAACACTGCCATGTGTAAAATTACTGGGGCATAAAACTAACACCAACAATGCGATGCGGGATATGCACTCATTAGTACATGGACATTTGACATGTTTCCATTTTATTTATTTATTTTTTTTAGGGCAGCGATCCGCCTACACCCTTTACAATCACAGGTCAAGAATAACCCTCGGTTTGACCACTCGTCCTGATCTGGTGGTCAGTGCAGGGCTAGTGTCCATGGTTGGCGTTTTAGTGTCTCTAGATGGCGACAGGGGCTCTGCTTGTTGCTGAGCTGCACTATCTGGCTGGGTGACCAGATCGGATGCTGGTGCTGAAGGTGCCGGTGACGCCTTGGCGCCTCTCAGGTGCCGTCGGTTACGCCGTATAGTCTGTCCCTCGCCAGTGCGGATCACAAAAGAGCGGGCAGTCTCTGCAGGTCGGATGATGACAGCCGGTTTCCAGGCTCCGGACTCGTGCTGAAAGCGAATGTGGTCCCCCTGCTGCAGCCTCGGTAGTGGTGTGGCGCTGCGATTGTAGTAACGCCTCTGATGCTCTTGTCTTTCCATCCGTGTTTTTTGCACAACCGTCGGGCTTATGATGCGAGGTACCAGGTGGCATCCGGTAACAGGAAGCACTGAGCGTAGACGTCGACTCATGAGGAGCTGTGCGGGTGACCTGAAGCCATCGACTGGCGTGTTCCTTTGCTCCAATAGGGACAGGTAGGGATCTACTCCCTGAGCATGAGCTTTATCCAGAACTGATTTGGCCGTTTTGACTGTTCTTTCGGCGAGGCCGTTGCTTTGCGGGTACAAAGGACTTGAGGTCATGTGGACAAAGTCCCATGTGACTGCAAAATCCTTGAACTCTCGAGAGCTGTATTGTGGGCCGTTATCTGAGATAAGCTTCTCTGGTATACCATGTCTGGCGAATATGGCCTTGAGCTTTTTGATGACGGACCCTGCAGTGGTAGAGAATAGCCTTTCGACCTCAAAGTAGCGGCTGTAGTAGTCCACAACTACCAAGTAGTCCCGTCCACGCCATGTGAAGAGATCTGAGGCCACTGCCTGCCATGGCCTCTCAGGGATCTGGTGTGGGATGAGAGGTTCTTTGGAATTCGCCGCGCGCCTCTCCTGACATATGGAACAGTTTTCCACCGTGGCAGCTATGTCCTTGCCCATGCCTGGCCAGAAGAGGGCGTCCCTTGCTCTCTGCTTACTCCTCTCAATCTCCATGTGCCCAGTGTGGATTCTCTCCAGCATGTTGTTTCTTAGGGCTGTTGGCACTATAATTTTGTCACCTTTGAAGATGATGCCATGGAAGTGTGAAATTTCATCTCTGAAAGTCCAGAAGTCCAAAAGGGTTTTGGGGCATTTTTTTCTGTCCTCAGGCCAGCCATCCTGCACAGTTCGCTTCAGCAGGGTGAGCTGCGGGTCGCATCCTGTTGCAGCCTGTATCTCTGAGAGTTTTTTGTCACTTACTGGGAGGCTGTTTATCACTGAGTGGATCTGGTCCTCCATGCCTTCACTCAGCGTGCTGTCTTGGTCGGGCAATGGTTTCCTGGACAGTGTGTCAGCCACAGGTATGTCTTTTCCGGGCCGGTGCACAATCTCTATGTCGTATCTCTGCAGCTGTAACAGCATGCGCTGCAGACGAGCAGGGGCTACAGAGATTGGTTTCTTCAGTATGTGCTCCAACGGCTTGTGGTCCGACTCGACAATGACTCTCCTGCCGTATATGTAGGTGTGGAAACGCTTGCATCCAAACAGCACTGCAAAGAGCTCTTTTTCGATCTGTGCATAGTTGACTTCTGTTGGGGTCAGTGTCTTTGAAGCATATGCTATTGGATGTCCGTCCTGCATTAACACAGCTCCCAAACCATACTTTGATGCATCTACCTGTAGCCGTAGCTCCTTGGTCGTGTCGTAGTATGCCAGTATGGGGCCTGGTTCTCTGGTTATGAGATCTTTCATTTGCTGGAAGACTCTGTCGTGGGTCTGATCCCAGATGAACTCTGAGTCTTGTTTGAGCAGCTGACGCAGCGGTGCGTTCACCTCTGATAGTCGTGGTGCGAATCTGGACAGGTAGTTCGCCATTCCAAGGATTGTCTCAAGCTCATTCTTATTCTCAGGAGGTGGCATGTCCTTTATGGCCTGCAGTTTCTTTGGGTCTGGCTGGATGCCCTCCCGGGTGAGTTTGTGTCCAAAGTAACTCACTTCTGTGGCGCCTATGACACATTTCTCTGGATTGAGACGTACTCCTCGCTCCCGTGTGCGCTCAAGCATGGCACGGAGGTTCTCGTCGTGTTCCTCCTTTGTCCTGCCAAACACGAGGATGTCATCCACGATGGCTGCCACTCCATTGAGCCCTTCATACGTCTCATCGATTTTCCTTTGGAAAATGTCCTGTGCTGATATTATCCCAAAAGGAAGGCGCAGAAAACGGTACCTGCCAAAGGTCGTGTTGAAGGTAGTGAGGAGCGATGACTTGGTGGTTAGTTGGATGGCCCAATAGCCTGAGCGAGCATCCATGACACTGAAGTACTGTGCTCCTGCCAGCTTTGGTGTGATGTCATCCAATGTTGGAAGCGGGTAATGAGGTCTTTTGATGGCTTTGTTTAATTCGCGAGGATCGAGGCATACTCTGAGCTTCCCAGTACGCTTCTCTGCGACCACCAGTCCGTTTACCCATTCTGTGGGTTCTTTTACTTTGATGATTATGCCGTTTTTCTCCATGTCATCCAACTCCCGTTTCAGTCGTTCCCGCAGTGTGAAAGGGATCCTCCGGGGGGGGGCACACAACGGGCATGGCGTCTGGGTCAATGTGTAAGTCGCATTCTCCTGGGAATTTCCCTATGCCCTCGAACACATCGGCAAACTCCTCCATGACATTTGTGATCTGTACTGACATGACCAGCTTGACTAGGTTTAGATCCAGGCATGCTCTCAACCCTAGGATGGGGGGTGCTGCAGTGTCTACTATGTCAAATGTCAGCATCTTGTGAATGCCTTTCCACCTGCACTTCAACTGGCATGTGCCCTTGATGTTGAGTTTTTCTCCTCCATAGCCAGATAGTGTGCGTGTGGGCGGTGCCAAGCTAACCTGCTTAAAACACTTCTTAAACAATCGGGCAGGGATGACGTTAGCAGTGGCTCCTGTGTCAAGCTTAAAACTCACGGTGTGATGCAGTGAGCCTACTTCTACGTCGGCGTAAGCCTGTTCATCGGCCTCCCCTTCGTTGCACTTTGTTATGGAATCTATGAATAGCTCCGCTTCATCGCTTGGAGTGTCAGGGTTGATAGAGTACACTGGGTTGGGTTGGTGTGGTGCTTGTGAACGGCATGCTTTGGCAAAGTGGTTCATTTTATTGCACTTTTTGCACCTCTTCCCTTTTGCAGGACACTCCTCCTTCTGGCTGTGTGCTCGTGCACATCTTCCACACACTTTTCCCATCTTATTATAATGAGGTGCCCTCCTATCTTTTTGCTGCGTACTCTGGCGCTTAGCGGATACTGCATGCGCGGGCGCTGCTCCCTGCAGGCTCGTGTGTGGGTCAACCATGGCTTTCAATTGCTCTCGTGCGATCTCATAGGAGCGTGCAATGTCTATGGCTTTTTCTAGAGTCAAATCTGACCCTTGGCTCAGCAGCTTTTCTCTGACTTGTGGGAAACTGGTTGCAAAGACAATCCTGTCTCGGACCATTTCATCACTGTTAACATAGCCACACTGCTTGACGAGTAACTTTAACTCGGTCACAAAGTGCTCAAATGACTCCCCTTCACCTTGGAGTCTTTCATTAAACTTTTATCTGGCGAAAATGGTGTTTGTTTTCGGCATGAGGTACTGTTCAAACCTGTCGAGATATGTGGTCAGCTTTTTAGCTTCTTCATCAGACAGCTGCCATGTGTTATAAATGTCCCTGCCTCTTTCTCCTACCCACAGAAGAAGATAGCTGCACTGGGTCTCCTCGGGCTTGCCGCTTAGCGGGCCGCTAAACATTAGCTTCACATGTTGTACGAACCTCCGCCAGGCATCGGGAAGATTGGCTGAATCCCAGTCCATCCGTGGTGCAGGAACTCCCGACGAATCCATTTCGCTCTGTCAGTGGGCGTTTAGTTCGATTTACTCTGACACCATGTAATATTCTGTCTCAAACTTATGAATAACGTGTTCGTAATCTGCTTCGTGAGCCACCATTATCTTTATTGCCGCTCGTTCAGTTCAACATAAAACACACCCACTTTCGTGAAAACAAACACTCCCCGTTGCCACTACGGTGGACCACAAGGGACAGTAAGCACGGAGTGCAAACATTATCAGCAATACAACAAATATTTTCTTTAACTTTAAAGTATAATAAATATTTACACTTAAATGATGCAAATATCAATAAATGTTGGTATATGATGTGTTCAGGTGTTTAAAAATAATGTTATCATCTGTATTGCTGTGATTACTTCATAAACACACTCTGTGCAGTGAACCTGTGAGACAGGGTTTTCCTCCTTCCTGATTTTATTTTTCATATTTAGCAGACAAGCATTTTTCAGACCGTCAAACAAACTATCAGCACTGTTTCCTCCATGTGTGGATAACTGTGGTTCTCACTGTGGTTCTCTGGAGTGCCACAGCCTGAGGAACATTCCTGTAACCCCGACCAGGCCTGTGCTTCAGCAGGTGTGGCAGTAATCGGGCGTGGGTGTGGCAGAGAAACTGAACTCTTCAGAAAATGTCATATTTTTCACTGTAGTTTCTTAGTCTTCCCTGAGAACTTGAAAGAAGAATCAGCAGCACATTCTCACACAGGGCCAGGTACGTTTGGATTACCTTTCCCTTTAATAAACGAAAAGATTGTTTAAAAACTGATGGTTGTTTGTTTGTTTTTCTTGAACATGCTAAAATAATACAACAACAAGTCTCAGGAGCCTGAAAAGAAAAGCGTCTGGACTTCTTTAAGTTACTTGAAGACGTTTCACCTCTCATCCGAGAAGCTTCTTCAGTTCTAAGGTCAAATGGTGGAGAGTCCCAGATATAAACCTAGTGGGAGTTTCCCCCCACTGAGGGACCAAAGGACCCCCTGATGATCCTCTAATCGCCTGAGCCAAGGTGTGAAACTGGGTGTGGGTCCCAATCAGCCAGAGTTTTGGGTGAGCTCATTGTGAAACCTGGCCCCACCCTATCATGTGATTTCCTGAGGTCAGATGGCCCAGGATGTGAGTGGGCGTTAAGGCGTCTGGGGAGGATCTCAAAGCTGGATTATAGATATAATCGAGTTATATAGTTTTTAAAGAGAAAGATTTGGTCACAAATCGGGAAACAGTTGTAGCTTAAAGCTAAAATTACGGACATTTAAAGTCAAATTTTGGAAGTTGCATAACATAAAGAGGAGGAGTTGGTGATAATACAACGGAGTCCCAGCAGAGCCCTGGAGCCAGGCCCGGGAAGGGTGCCCGAGGACGAGCCTCTGGTGGCTGGGCCTTAGTCCATGGGGCCCAGCCGGGCACAGCCCTAAGAGGAGACATGGGCCCATCCTCCCGAAGGCCCACCACCTGCAGGAGGCGCCATAGGGGTCGGGTGAATTGTGTGCTGGGTGGCGGCCAGGAGCGGAGGCCCTGGCGGACTGACCCCCGGCTGCCAAGACTGGCAATAGGGACATGGAATGTCACCTCTCTGGTGGGGAAGGAGCCTGAGTTAGTGCACGAGGTTGAGAGGTACCGGCTAGATATAGTTGGGCTCACCTCTATGCATGGCTTGGGCTCTGGAACCATTCTCCTGGAGAGGGGCTGGACTCTGTCTCAGTCTGGAGTTGCCCCTGGTGAGAGGCGGCGAGCTGGGGTGGGTATTCTAATATCCCCTCTGCTTGCTGCCGATACGTTGGGGTTTTTCCCGGTGGATGAGAGGGTTTGTTCCCTGCGCCTTAGGGTCGGGGAACGGGTCCTGACTGTCATCTGTGCTTATGCGCCAAGTGGCAGTTCGGAGTACCCAGCCTTCTTAGAGGCTAGGGCAGTGGCTGAAGCAAAAACTCGGGTGTGGGAGGAGTTCCGAGAGGCCATGGAAAAAGACTTTGGGACTGCCTCGAAGAGATTCTGGCAAATCGTCAGGCGTCTCAGGAGGGGAAAGCGGTGCTCTACCTGCACTGTGTATAGTGCTGGCGGAGCGCTGCTGACGTCGACTGAGAAAATTGTCAGGCGGTGGAAGGAATACTTCGAGGACCTCCTTAATCCCACTGAAACGTCTTCCGAGGAGGAAGCAGAGTCTGGGGATGAGGGGAATGACCATTCCGGGGGCGAGGTCACTGAGGCAGTTAAACAACTCCTTGGTGGCAGAGCCCCTGGTGTTGATGAGGTCCGCCCCGAGTTCCTGAAGGCTCTGGACGTTGTAGGGCTGTCCTGGTTGACATGCCTCTGCAATGTTGCGTGGAGATCAGGGGCAGTACCTGTGGACTGGCAGACCAGGGTGGTGGTCCCCATCTTTAAGAAAGGGGACCGGAGGGTGTGTTCCAACTACAGGGGGATCACACTCCTCAGCCTCCCTGGGAAAGTCTATGCCAGGGTGCTGGAAAGGAGAGTTTGTCCGCTAGTCGAACCTCGGATACAGGAGGAGCAATGCAGTTTTCGTCCTGGTCGCGGAACACTGGACCAGCTCTTTATCCTCTCCAGGATACTTGAGGGTGCATGGGAGTTTGCCCAACCAGTCTACATGTGTTTTGTGGACTTGGAGAAGGCATTCGACCGTGTCCCTCGGGGTGTCCTGTGGGAGGTGTTGCGGGAGTATGGGGTGTCTGGCCCATTGCTACGGGCCATTCGATCCCTATACAACCGTTGCAAGAGCTTGGTTCGCATTGCCGGCAATAAGTCGGACTCGTTCCCGGTGGGTGATGGGCTCCGCCAGGGCTGCCCTTTGTCTCCGGTTCTGTTCATAATTTTTATGGACAGGATTTCTAGGCGCAGCCAAGTGGCGGAGGGCTTTCACTTTGGTGGCCTCAGAATCTCATCTCTGCTTTTTGCGGATGATGTGGTTCTGTTGGCTTCATCGGGTGGGGGCCTCCAGCTCGCACTGGAACGGTTCGCAGCCGAGTGTGAAGCAGCGGGAATGAGGATCAGCACCTCCAAATCTGAGGCCATGGTTCTCAGCTGGAAAAGGGTGGAGTGCCCACTCTGGGTCGGGGATGAGTTCCTGCCCCAAGTGGAGGAGTTCAAGTATCTCGGGGTCTTGTTCGCGAGTGATGGGAGAAGGGAGCCGGAGATCGACAGACGGATTGGGGCTGCAGCTGCAGTAATGCAGACGCTGCACCGGTCCGTCGTGGTGAAGAGGGAGCTGAGTGTAAAAGCGAAGCTCTCAATTTACCGGTCGATCTACGTCCCTACCCTCACCTATGGCCACGAGCTGTGGGTAGTGACCGAAAGAACGAGATCGCGGATACAAGCGGCAGAAATGAGCTTCCTCCGAAGGGTGGCTGGCCTCTCCCTTAGAGATAGGGTGAGAAGTTCGGCCATCCGGGAGGGGCTCAGAGTAGAGCCGCTGCTGCTCCACATCGAAAGGAGCCAGCTGAGGTGGTTCGGGCATCTGACAAGGATGCCTCCTGGGCGCCTCCTGGGTGAGGTATTCCGGGCATGTCCCACCGGGAGGAGGCCCCAGGGCAGACCCAGGACACGCTGGAGAGATTATATCTCTCGGCTGGCCTGGGAACGCCTTGGTATTCCCCCGGATAAGCTGGAGGAGGTGGCTGGGGAGAGGGAGGTCTGGGCCTCTTTGCTTAGGCTGCTGCCCCCGCGACCCGGCCCCGGATAAAGCGGATGAAGATGGATGGATGGATGGATGGATGGATGGATGGATGGATAAATTGACTAATTAAATAATATTTTTTTATTTTGTCATCACCTACAGACCCAGATTCAGTAACATGAAGTCAGATGCCTTATGCCAGCAATTCTCTCCCTCCAAACCCGCAGAAGGACCACAATTTTGCCACCTCCATGCTGCATGAGCTCTTGAATCCCTGCTCCACACTCAGCGCGATGAGCCTGACCCTGATAACAGACCTCATAACCATCTGTAGGTTTGATCTGCAGTCCAGTTTAGGTCATGCACTGCCAAATTCACCTGTCACTCAGATCAAAGTTGCTCCATGTCTTTTCTTCTGTCCTGTCAGCCCACACTAATAAGAGATGTCAAAGAATTTGTGTCTGCCTGTCAGTCTGTGCTCAGAATAAGATCACTAGCTCTCCTCTATCTGGGCTCCTCCCCCCCTTTCCCCATCACTTTGGATTTCATCACTGGACTACCACTGTCACCAGGAAACACAGTCACTCTCCTGTAACTGTTGTGTCCTGCCTAGCAAGAGCAGCAAGAGTACTGACAGAGACTCGGAAGAGAAAGGATATGTCATGGTCCCCGTACCCGCCGGCTGACCCTGTGTTAGGCAAAATGTTTTGTTTTGTTTTTTGCTCTCTCTCTCTCCTCTGCCGGGGCGGAGCTGATTACAGGCTCCCGCCCCTAGCCCACGCACCTGCGTCCAATCTCCACACCTGCTGCTGAGCTCCAGTAATCCTGAGCCTACTTAAGACAGAGGCACTTTGCTACTCATCGCTGGATCATTTAGCAATCTGCGTCAGTCAACCTGTAGCTTAAAAACTAGAATCCGCGAGTTGTCGTTCTGAGTGTGTTACTAACTGAAGCTTCTGTGCGTAGATCTTTCCTGGACCTGTCCCTGCCCACCTCAGAATCCTGCGAGCGAGTGTGTGGAAGCGTGAGAGCCTGTTTGAGCCCCTCCTCTTCCCCCACGGACCCTGGAGCCCTGGACCCCCCTCGAGCACACTGTACATATATAATCTCTGTTTAACCCAGAATTGAAATTAAAAGTTTTCTGCTCACACAGAAGGTCTTGGACACACCTTGTCCCTTTCCTCTTCCTTTGTCATTGGCCATCAGTAGCACAGTTTCCACCAGCACCCAGTTGGCCAACAGGCATTTTTATACCTGAAGCAACCCTTTACTTTGTGCTGGGACCAGTACCATGATCCCAGCACAAAGGGCCATAAGCCAGCTAGTAATTATATTACAGTAACTGTTATACTACTGTAGTTGAATTACAAAGGTTATTCATTTATCTGCATGCTAGACAGAGAGAAAAGGAAAAAATCAAAGGACAGGCATTGTTTTCCTTCTTGCACGCACCGCTGATTGAGGAGGAATATGGTGGCACAGTACGATTCAGCCTTTCAGGACTGAACTTCAACAGGCTGACGAGCAGCCAGGCTGCAGCCTCCATTTCTACATGCTCATTATTTTACACCAGAATCACCGTGGCGACCACTTTAAAGTCTGTTTGGATTGGTGTTTATCTTTGCTTTGGGTTGATATGTAAAAGTTAAAAGTAACAATGTATGTGTGTCCTCATTAGGGTAGGGATTTGTGTTGGAGTGTGGCACTGGAGCCAGAGATGAGGCAAGTAACATACGGCAGTATTTTTAGGAAAAGTAGCAGCTAATGCATGTTACTTTACTTTTCTTTGTGTAACAATCTGAATACTGAACATCACTGATGAGGACCCAAGAAGATTTAAAAAATTAGAATATGGACTTAGAGGACTGATGATGCGTTTTTGAATGTTTTTGTCAAGTTAGCAAGAGCAAATAATTTGATCCAATTAGAAAGTGACCACAACTAAGAAGTACATTAGGCAGTTTACAGCAAGACTACTGCATCCAATGTTTTGGTCTACGCTTGGTGTTTGGATGTAGTGCTCTGGTCACCATGGAAACTCATTCCATGAAGCTAATCTGAAGTTTGGAGGTCCGTCGTGATTGGCTCTGCAGAAAGCTGGTGACCTACGTTCACTCTGCGCCTCACCTGCCCCCGCTCGCTGATTTACGTGGCCAACCACTTCATGGCTGAGTTGCTGTCAGTCCCAATCACTTCCTCTTTGTTGTGATGACTTCAACAGGTGACTGTGAAATATTTATTTGTGAGGAAATTTCACAACTGGGCTTGTTGCACAGCTGACATCCTGCCACAGATCCACTCTGGATTTCACGGAGCTTTTTATTTACAAAGAAACATTTTATTTTTATTACACAGGAACAAAAATGTGTTGGATACTGATTCAGGGAGTCAGGTGCAGTTTGACAGCTGTCAAATTATCCATAAAATAATTTTAATCCATAATATGACCGACTGATGGTTGTGAATGAAAATAACTTCTTACAGGTCAGATGATCAGTAACTAATGATGATGATAACATTAAAATTGCTTTTCATATCACAGTATGACACATTGTTTCTCTTTCGCTGCTGCAACAGCAGCTCCCACTGCCGCTCCCAGTGCTGCTCCCACTGGACCCAGCACACTTCCAGCACCCGCTCCGATACCCACACTCTTCAGGAACTTCTTCTTTTTCTCTTCCTGTCCTCCTGCACCTCCTGCTTCTTCTTCTTCTTCCACCATCTCTGTATCTTCTCTCTGAATACGTTCAGTCTCTTCTCTGACGGCTCTCTCAGCCTCCTGCAGCATCTCATTGGTGTAACATTTTCCTCCGTTGCTCTGAACCATGGTGTTGATCTTCTCCAGCAGCTCCCTGACCTGAGAGACATCCTCACTTCTGTTCTTAAAAACATGATATCCTCCACCACACTGACTGATGAAGCCGTGCAGACGCTGATTTCCATTTATTAATGTGTCTATGTTAGCTTCATTGTCCACATCATCTCCATGTGTGAACAGCACCATAGTATAATCTGCTGCTTCTTTTCCAAATATCTCCTGAAGGATTTTCACTGTTTCTTGTTCTTCTTTGGTGAATCTGCCAATCTGGATGACGATCAGGAACACATGAGGACCAGGAGCAACAAAGGAGATGCATCTAACAAACTGTTCCTTCACCTCCAACTCAGACACGGTGATGTCAAACAGGCCCGGAGTATCGACGACAGCCAGCGTCTGTCCTTCCACCTCTCCTGTTTCCTTCTGACACTCTGACGTCACTGAAGCAAAAGAGGATGTAGATTTAAAGGCTTTTCTTCCCAAGATGGTGTTTCCTGATGCACTCTTCCCAACTCCCGTTCTCCCAACAAGCACCATCCTGAGGTGAAGGTCCTCTGCATGTGCTGTGGAAGTTAAAGAGATGGCTGTCATTATTAGTGGGAGTCTCTCAGTCATCATGTGGAACAGTAAAATATAAACATGAGACTGACCTTCTGCTTCCTCCTGTACATGGATGACATCACGCTGTGTGTCAGGAGTGAGCGAGGCATCAACGTGTTGATCAGCAGGATCTACAGCGAGGACATCAGCATGTCATTCAGAGTGGATAAGGCTGCGTCCACGCGTACACGGGTATTTTTGAAAACTGAGATTTTCCGTTTTCGTTTTAAAAAATAATCCCGTCCACACATAAAGGCAGAAATGGAGGAAAACGCTGCTATGAACATGCCAAAGCAGCAGGTGGCGCTAGATTCCTAACCGTGTAGAAATGTTGGCCAATCAGAAGTCTAGAAGCCTCGATGGGAAAAAGTAAACAAAGCTGGGGCATAGAAGCAGAACCGAGTCGTATGTGTGGAGGGACAGTAACTGTGTGTATATGTAAGCATTTAAACACTGCAGAGAGTACAATTAACAGTATTGTAGAAATTCATTTCACTGAAACAATAACGTCAAAAAATGCGCACACCTTTGACGCTGCGTTTTCTCCGTTTTTCTCGTCCACACGTAAACGCAAAAACTGAGTTTTCAAAAATATCCACCCTGGCCGGCGTTTTTAAAAATCTCCGTTTTCAGTGACTAAAAACGCCGTTTACGTGTGGACGAAAGGTGCAAATGCATAGAAAAATCTGCGTTTTCAAAAATACCCGGGTACGTGTGGACGTAGCCTAAGTGTGTCTGAGTGTTCTCAAAGAGAGGGACGGTGATCTGGACTGAGGCGTGGAGTCAGACCGTAGAATAAGAGATACCTGAGCATCCACAGGCCAACATGAAGAAGCTGCAAGAAGGTCCCCCGCACGTATCTATAGAGGCAGGAGTTCATGCTTCACCACTTCATGAACTTTGATGACATGAACTGAGGTTAAATGTACAGTTTGATTGTGGAACTGTTGTGTTTCGCTCCCACACAGTGGTGTCTCTGAGCCATGTCAGGCTGAGGGGTAAATCCCCAAAACAGTTGCTTTTTACTGTAAAGCAATAAAGGTGTTTAGACACACACTGAGTGAAGAAGAAACACCCAGTGCATCATGGGAATCCCCAGCAGCCTACATCTATTGCAGCATAACTAAGGGAGGATTCAGGGTCACCTGGTCCAGCCCTAACTATATGCTTTAGCAAAAAGGAAAGTTTGAAGCCTGATCTTGAAAGTAGAGATAGTGTCTGTCTCCTGAATCCAAACTGGAAGCTGGTTCCACAGAAGAGGGGCCTGAAAACTGAAGGCTCTGCCTCCCATTCTACTTTTAAATACTCTAGGAACAACAAGTAGGCCTGCAGAGCGAGAGCGAAGTGCTCTAATAGGGTGATATGGTACTACAAGTAGAGATGGCACGATACCCCTTTTTTATGTCCGATACCGATATCATAAATTTGGATATCTGCTGATACCGATATGAATCCGATATAGTGTTTTTTAATCAACAAAACTGTTTTTTTTAAATATCTTGCTGCATTTTGTATAAGTTCATACTCAAGTTTAAAACAACAACTACACTAAAGCTATTCTGTTATACCTGTATGCAAAAAAAAATATTTCATAGTTCAGCAACACTGATCAATCTAATAAACTTAGACCTACACCATCCTCCCTATTCTGGTATTTTAAAGAGTAGCGTAAATATTAAGCAACCTAACTAATAGGGTTCCAACTCCCAGCAACAACAAAAATAAATAAATAAAAATAGGGAACCACCCCTCACGCGCCACCTCATGATGCTTAATCGACGTAATCAACCTTAATTTGATGCAGTGTGAAAAAAAATGCACAGAAATCAATTATTTTTCAAGAAATATTAAATATATTCAACATCTTTCTTCAACAAAATTGCAGACTGCACAGATGGTACCTTCCCAAAGGAAAAAGTACTATAGCTTACTAGGGTATATATATTAGACTTAATAGTCACTATATACAGTAATGGACTTCTATTCATTTTACATCAAATTTAAACTTTGGCTGTCAGATAATTATTTATTAAAAGCGAGACATTTTAAATGAGAATAAGAAAGAAAAGTATGTCTTTGTGCCCCTTTTCCCTGTTAATGCCCTATCGGCCCCCCTGGCTAAACTTTGCTAGATCCGCCCCTGCACAGTTACCAGTGTCAGCTGTAGAAAAAGATCCTGGAGTAGAAAGTAATATTAAATAAATTCTAACAACAGCTTATCAAGCTTAAACGTGCTGCTGTTGTTCAGCCGCTGGTTTCCTCTTTCTGGTGCAAAGTGGGCCAAAAACAAACAAACAAACAAGACTCGCGACAGAAAAGCCGATCAGCTGATCATTGATCAGTTTCATGATTGAAGTAGCAGCCAGAAGAGGCAGTCGCTCCATATATCGCTTGTTAAGCTTAATGCAGGAATGCTTTACATTCAGAGATGGACTTACACACTTGCTTTACTTCTCTCGGGATAACTTTGTCGGAGATGAAATGCCGGGTTGCTAGCGAAGCTCCAAATGCTATCCAGACCACCGACAGGTCCCGCATGCCACAGCCGCTCTATCACGTGATGCATACTGCTCCGACGTGCTAACGTTCTGAGGTGAGTTACGGCGTGTTGCAAGTTTTGTGAGGTGCTTTCGTGATATTTAATGGATCGGATTACATTTTTTATTTTTCTCCGATATCCGATCCAGTAATTTAGGTCAGTATCGGACCGATACCGATACGTAATATCGGATCGGTCCATCTCTAACTACAGGGTCATTAAGATAAGATGGGGCCTGATTATTTAAGACCTTGTATGTGGGGAGCAGGATTTTGAATTGATCAATTATTAAGTCATGTACTAACAGAGACTTGGAGGAGAGAGACCTAATATTTAATAATCCACATTTCACTGTTTTACTCTTTGGATACTGTATTGTTCTTTCTTTGTGATTGTTTATGTTTAAGTTGTTTGTTGCTGGTTTTTAGTTTGTTTTTGTCTGTTTGGGAGCTGACACAGTCTCTATGGAGATGGGGGTTTTTGGGGGGGGGGGGTAGCAGGAGGAGAGAAGCTGCAGAGAGGCGTGTAAGACTGCAACTCTGCTTCCTGGTCCCAACTCTGGATAGTCATATTTTGGGGGGTTTAATAAATTTGTCCATATTTCTAGAAATGAGAGCTGCTCCATCCAAAGTGGGATGGATGCCGTCTCTCCTAACAAGACCAGGTTTCCTCCGTCATCGTTAAGCTGAGGACGTATTTATATAATTTCACCTAAACCTGCAAACATTATTCTGTGGTTATATATAAACCTATCTGGTCGTTAAGTCTAACGTCACTAGCCGTGTCTGGGTCTAAACTCCGCTGCAGGTCCATATATCAAACGATCACTATGGCATTACTGAGAGTTAAAAACTGTCTAAAGTCTTTCATCTTTAATAAAATGATCAGCGTTCTGCTCTACCAGGTGTAACAATTGAGTTTAACATCCAGGCATCCATGAAAACGGAATTTATGACATTTAACGGAGTTAGAAGTTAGCAGGGAGTTAGCTCGCTAGCTTCTATCTAAATACAATATAGCATGTCCTGACTGCGGGGTTTTGGAAACAAATTAAAACGTACAGCTCTGTTATCACTTCCAGCATAAATGAAGACAGAAAACTAAACAGCAGTGACGTTTGTAGGCTTACTGAAGTTGGGCTAGCTGGTATATAATGATGTGCTACGTGACCGCTAGCGACACAGCTATGTTAGCATAATATAAACAAGCTAACTTTTTTCCACTCGATAAAAGTTAACGTGAGTGTTCTCGGTGGTCAGGAACAAATGTAATCGCATGGCAGGATGCTGTAAAAGGACCAAACTTCAGCCAGGAGAACAACTGAGATAATCCATCCACAATACGAGGTTAGTCATTCATATACTGCTGCATGGGCTGGGCTGTAGTTACATCCTAAGGTTTTAAAAACTGAGCTTATTCTTATATTCTATTTATCCCCTTTGTATATTTTATTTATATTTGTCTCTGTATTTATATATGTGTGTGTGTGTGTGTGTGCGTATATATATATATATATATATATATATATAACAATTCTGTAACTGTAACTTCGGTCGTTGCTGTGCTTTTTTTGGAAGTCGAATTTCCCAGAGGAACCCACCCGAGGGATTAATAAAGTTCTATCTTATCTTATCTTATCTTATCTTATCTTATCTTAAATAAATGATTAGCGGTAATAAAAGCCGAGGGAGGTCAACAGGGATCACTGACTGTTTTAGGAGCTTTTAGAGATTAAATAGAAGAAAATACAAAACATTAAACATGTTAACAACACAAAAGCCATATTAAACGCAGACTACTTTAGGCCCGGAAGTAGGATTCGTCACGTCATCACTTAAAGACCGGATAGAAGTTAATGAGGGTGTATATATACTGAGATGAGTGCAACAGGTGTGGAAGAAAGCACAGGTAACATTACTGAGGGCAGAGAAAACTTGACTGAAATCAAACTGGAAATCACCTGAACTAAAACATCACATCGATCCAAACTATCACTGTCATAAAAAAAACGAACCACAATTAGCTCAACACTGAGAAGTTAGTCAAACTGGCAGAACAGCATTACTCTGATCATCTACAGGAAATCATTTAGAGTCCGTTTCTGTCGAGTCGGTGCTGCAGACACCTCTGAGCTTTCACTCCACTTTGTGGACACAGTTCACAGTCACCGTCCGTGGAAGCTCCGTCTGTCGATCTAGTGTATACACTCAGGGATGAAGCTTGAGTTATTGATTTGTCTCTTTAGTCTCTCGCAGTTTATTAAGAAGACAAATGACAGGCTGTGGTTGGTGTGCCTGTGTAACACAGACCTGTTCTCATCACTGCATGAACCACAAAGAACTCAGGTGTTGGTGTTTGAAACAAATAAAACAAAACATTAAAAAGCAACAGAGATTAAAGAGAGACTCGGGTCACAGGAATAACTCATCACAGCTCAGGTAAACAGGCAGCTCTGCAGTTTCTCAGTTTCTGACTTTTATTATAAAAAGTTTGTCTGAACAGTAAATCAGAATAAAACTTGTAGATGTACTTACGAGGTAGTGAGCCGGCCATGTTGGTGCTGCTCAGGGTTAAAGCTGTGTCACAGTCACATGCCTGCTGCCAAAATGTTTTGCATGAGCTGGTTGTTGTACCGTGACGATCGTCCCTCCCTTTAAATGCAAGGTGCCAGACCTGTCCTACACACAGGAACAACACTCGGGCTGTGGCACCAAACACGGGGAAACAGCCATCAGTGGCTCTTTATGGGAATTATGAGAATAAATATATGTGCAAATATAAGAATGTATGTGCGTCACTATATATATATACTATATATGTCATGGCCTGCGCTGGCAGACCATGGGGAGGTGGGGAAACAGGACCCAGACGCCGGACTCTTCAGTGCAGACAGTGTTTATTTACAAGGTGGTGAAGTGAGCAACAATAAATCCCCCTGTGTCCCAGACTGCCGTTCCCGTCTTCATCCAGTGTCAGTGCTCTGTGTCTCCACTCCTTAGTGTGGTCCGTGGTTGCTGCCCTCTCGTCCCGCAGTTCTCCTGGGAAAGTAACAGAAGCAGCACCACTCAGTAACAAAACTCTAATTCACTGACTTCTAACTGGGAAACTAACGGAAGTCTCATGAATCGATCCAGCGTCAGAAAGAGCTGCACCACACTCCTAAGTAGCTCCTCCGACGAGGCTTGATCAGCTGCAGGTGTGTGCATCTTCCTCAGGTGTAGCCAGCCACCTGGCAGACCCACCAGGCCTGATGGTGCCTGTAAACCATCCTACCAGAAACACCCAGACCCATACATGGACCCATACACATACCTGCAAGCAGGGAAACCAGGGACAGCCACACAATACATCAAATGTACATATAACAAGTAATATAAATCCAAAACTGCTTATGGGCCCTGGGTCCCTCAGACCCCGGTCTCTGACAATATAAGACAGATGAGTCAATACTTCTGCCAACAGTGTATTTTGAGGTTAAAATGTTGCCTCTCTATAAGTTAACAGAGTAAACAAACTTGAGCGGTCGATGGTACTGACTGACGTTGCACGGAATGATCCAGTTATCAATCATGATGATTGATAACAAGACTAAAAGTTTTTGGTTGATGGCTAAAAGGAAACATTTGTGAGCCAGTTTCCAACCATGTGGCCTCCTCCCACGACTACAGGTTTATTTATGTGACTGAGTGTGGAGTGGTATACTAACCCACTGAAGAATCTGCCCTGTAGTCACTTTAACAAGTCATTAAGTGCTGATGTGACAGCTGGAGTGTTGTTCCTGTATGTGATATGGTGGCATTAAAGGGAGGGCCAATCTTCATGAACGCACAGAGCTGATGTCAATACGGTAGCTGTGACAGCTTTCACAATCCTGAGCAGCACCAGCATGGCCGGCTCAAAAGCTCGTAAGTACATCTACAAGTTTTATTCTGATTTACTGTTCAGACAAACGTTTTATAATAAAAGTCAGAAACTCCAGAGCTGCCTGTTTACCTGAGCTGTCAGTCTTTATTTCTGTGCCCTGTGTCCATATCTTATTTATCTGTTACTTTTTTAAATTTATGTTTATTTGTTTGAAACAACAAATCCTGAAACATGTGGTTCATGCAGTGGTAAGAACAGATTTGTTTTATGAACGTTTACAGCCAACAGAGCCTGCCAATCCACCCAGTCTTCACTTTGAATGGCATGGATGGATGGATGGACAGACAGACAGACAGACAGACAGACAGACAGACAGACAGACTTTATCAGTAAATCTGATTTCGGGGGATTTCGATGTGCGGAGTAATCCTGTTCTGCCAGTTTGGTTGCTGGTTCTCGTAAACTTCAGGGAATTTATGGTCAGCATTCTCGTCTTTGTTTTGATTGATGTGTGATTGTTTTGGATTGTTCAGATGTTTAGTCATGAGTCATTTCCTGTTTTATTTCAGTAATCAGTCTTTATGTAATGCTGTAAATTTTACTTCCCCCATTCCTGGGTTTTCCTTCCTTGGTACTTCATCATCACCTATCCCTGATTCTGTATATGTAACTGTCCTAGTGTGACGAGCTGGTTGAGGGAGTCCCACTAATAACAGCAGTAATCTGTTTATCTTCTTCAGCAGTTGAACATGTTCCACACCTGAGGATAGTGCTTGTTGGGAGAACAGGAGTTGGGAAGAGTGCATCAGGAAACACCATCTTAGGAAGAAAAGCTTTTGAATCTAAAGCTGCCTTTTCTTCAGTGACAGCAGGGTGTCAGAAAATCACAGATCAGGTAGACTGTCAGATCCTGGATGTTGTTGATACTCCAGGACTGTTTGACACTGATAGACCTGAAGACGAGCTGAAGAGAGAGGTTGCCAGATGCATCTCCTTTGCTGCTCCTGGTCCTCATGTGTTCCTGATCGTGATCCAGATTAGCAGATTCACCAAAGAAGAACAACAAACAGTGAAAATCCTGCAGAAGATCTTTGGAGAAGAAGCAGCAGATTATACTATGGTGCTGTTCACACATGGAGATGATGTGGACAATGAAGCTAACATAGACACATTGATAAATAGCAGTCCGTCTCTGAGTAGCTTCATCCAACAGTGTGGAGGAAGATATCATGTTTTTAACAACAAAATCAAAGATCCCTCTCAGGTCAAAGAGCTGCTGGAGAAGATCAACATAATTGTTCAGAGACATGGAGGAAAATATTACACCAACGAGATGCTGCAGGAGGCTGAGAGAGCCGTCAGAGAAGAGCAGGAGCGACTTCTGAGAGAAAATATATCGATGGAAGAGCAGGAAGCAAGAAGGCGTGCAGAGAAAAAGAACAAGTTCCTGAAGGCGGTGGGGATCGGGGCGGGAGTGGGAAGTGTGTTTGGTCCACTGGGAGCAGCTCTGGGAGCGGCAGTGGGAGCTACAGCTATAGCCGTGAAAGACAAAGAGTGTGTTACTCAGTGAATTTGATCCTTTTTTCATCATCTTTGTGCTGGATGGACTTTACTACGAGGTTACCCACTGTGGGTTTGGAGATGATGGCATACTCACGTCCCTTTATAAGAACCTTGAACTTAAACAAGTCCAGATGCTTTTCTTTCCAAGCTCCTTGGACGACCCCGACCTGGACCACCGAGAACCTTCACAGACCATCATGTTTACATTTCCATGGTCTGGTTTTGGTGAAGGACACAAACCTTCATGAACACACGGAGTCTCACTTTGTTCATTTCTTACTGTCAAAAACATGAAATTAGAAAAAAAATGGTTTATTTTGTTAACTACACTGGTCGACATCAAAGCCTGCCTGAGAGATAAAAGCCAAATATGTATGTGACTGGTTACTGTTTCCAAGATGTTTGATTTTAATCTTTAACTTTTCATCGGTTTACTTTGCTTCATATAATGTTTGACTTCAATTCAAACATCAGAAAAAGCAACATTGCATTAAAAATATTACTATGAAACATTAGTTCACACTAAAAAACAAATAAATAAAAAAATGTAATCTAGTTACCTCCCAGCCTGCCTGCAGGTCAACATGTGTGTAGCTGAGATATATACAGCTATATATATATATACAGTCTGCAAATATAATAAATCATTACTGTAGTAACCTTTGTTACAAAAACTAATGACATCGCTCTAACATTTACACAACACTGCCCTCATCAGGTCAGACTGGGAATGACAACCAACCAGTAAACTGTCATCAAAGACTTGAGCTGACACTGAGGTGTAGTTTATGTAGTTTACTGTCTGTGTTGATTCATTCAGGCCTGAATACAAATGCGCAGTAATCTGATTACCTCAGTCTGTCACTGACAGAGCTTTGTGTGTGTGTGTGTGTGTGTGTGTGTGTGTGTGTGTGCGCGCAGCGTTTGTTTTGAAGCGTGTTGAAAGAAGAACAAAGCGTTCCTCTGTTGCATCTTTCCCGGCGTCTCTTCTGTTCCTCACATTAACGAGAGCTGTGTGCTGATTGGACGGCTGTGATTAGCTGCCAAAGAGTTTAAAACGCTGAAAGAAACGTCGACAGGGAAACAACCTTGAACATTAGAAATGGTTTAGCGGAGTTTGGTCCAGACTGTTCTGAGAGGAAACAGGAAACATGAGGACACGAGGACACGATGACGGTCTGAGAGGCCTTCAGGGAGGAGGCAGCTGATGGAGGTGGCGACAGGTAAGACTGATCAGTCAGCTGACGGGTTGTTTAGGTGTGGAGGTGGTGGAGGTGTGGTTTTACTCTGTTAGTCTGTCACACGACTGTTTTTATCACGATATCTCAACCGAACGATGGATCTGACAGCTGCTGACTGACGGTCGCCATGCCAACACCTCTGAATCCAAGTGCAGCCATGTTTGAGGGGGAGGTCATGTGACCCTGCGGTAGAGCGGGACAAAAACAGGAAACATCTCTATTAAATGTCAGCTCTTCACTTTAACTCTGAACAGATCTACAAACCTCTGCAACAAATACCACGAACAGCAAAATCAGTTTTAAAGCTGGAAGATCCAAATCTGACCTGAAAACAAAGCTCTTCATGCTGTTTGTAGGTCAAACCCTTTCTTTGAAAAGTAAGCTGTCAGGTAGGTGGTACGTTTCCTCTTTCTACGTCTCCAGAAAGAATGTGACAACCAATCACAGCAGGCTGTCCCTGCCGCTGATCCAGTCTAGCATCAGTCACACAGAGCGAAGAGTAAAAAGTGTTTCATGCGTTTCAGATTCTTTGAGAGGTTTAAAATTGTCTTCAGACGATCGCCGACGAGCTTTGGTCAGAGCTGCAGGAAGCAGCCTGCTGGCATCTCACAGAGTTAAAAACACTGACTGGGATCAGCGTGTGGCCGATGCAAAGATCAGACAGGTGCGATGCATCAGGTGTTCCCTGCTGACATTTAATCTCCTCTGAAAGGTTAATCTGAGGCTTTTAATTTGGCGCAGGGCTTTTAATGTGAAAATCGTCAGACAGATGGAGCTCCGTCAGGCTGCTGATTAAAACAACAGCAGTTTATTATCAGCGACTCATTAGAAACAGGAAATGATTATCAGAAACACACCGATCAATAAGTCTGACCTCAGGTATGAATAAACAACCAGAGCTGAAGTTTGGATTTATTAACAATAATCAGAAAACAAGAGAGAAAAATAAAGAAACAAAAGGTAAAACAAATAAATCTATCCAAACAATAAAATAATAAATACAAATTTATTTTAAAAACATTTCACAGGAAAATGAACAAATAAAAAAAAAACAGGCTTCAGGCTATGGCGTCTATCTGAACGGCAGTAAAGCCTTGAGCTCGACACACAACAGCTAAAGACACTTTCTGTTCGTACTCGCCCCAAAACAAGCTACTGCTCCAACCCAGCCAATCAGGATGCAGATTACAGAACACTGATCTAAACTGAAAACAACGAAAAGATGGACCAGACACTGAGAAGATGGAAGAAGCTAGCGCCCTGCGGACCGAGACGCATGTTCTGGCTGAACACTTCAACTGTGAGACGTTACAACATCCACCTTAGAAATAAAGGACAGAACTGGAGCGTTTCAGAGAGGCTCGCCTCAGCAGCCCCATCGAGTGGGACATAGGCTGCACGGCCAAAACATCCCAAACGGCCCAACCCGAGCGATCATCAGGACGAGGCGAGGTGACGAGAGCGGCCGCGAAGCACCACAGATGCCATGTGATGATTTTCTCTGCGCTGACGAGAGAAACCGGGTGAAACAGCAGCTCCTGTGGACTGATCTCCCATCACGGCAGCCGGCACCTCCTCCACTCCATCAGAGGTGGAAGAATTCATACGAAAGACCCGGAAACAAAATGATGGATAAATTCATGTCCACTCTGGAAGTGATGAACAACCTCAGCTCAGAGAAAATAACACGCTGTAGTCGTAGCTGTGCAGGCATGACGCAGGCATGACGCAGGCATGACGCAGGCATGACGCAGGCATGACGCAGGCATGTAATATTTAATTCCTGTAAATGTTCTTTGGCTTCTCAGTTAATATGGTCGCAGTGAGTTTAAAGCTTTGAATTAACAACAGGATGTTTTTTCTGCTCCTATACGATCAGTAGCCAAACAAGTTTCAGTGACAACAGGAGGGAATCTGTGACATTTCCACAGGTCGGGTCCTGGGTTGTGCTTTATAAGAGTTGAGTGTTTTAAATAGTCATTTTCGTTCCTACAGCTGAGACGAATGCAGTCAGTTTGTTTAAAGGGCACAAACTGAATGAAACGGCTCTCCTGGAGTGTGAGAGGCCTTAGGAAATGTATTAGACTATAGAGAGTAATGAAGAGACTCAAACAATGTCACCCAAAGGACGTCTTCATTCAAGACACACCCGTGTGGGAGTGAAATTGCTCGGAGAAGGACGAGGTTCAGGCTTTTTCTACCCACCTCTCATCACATGCTGATGGAGGTGGGGACATAAATCATGACCCATCTTAGACCCACAGGGAGCTTCATCATCATACAGCGCTCAGTGATGAAGAAAGACTTCATTATGGTTCATTTATACGGCCCAACACAGGTGACCTCAGCTTTTATATGTTCCTCTATACTGCAGCTCTAACTGTACCTTAGATCCTGGGCTTGACAGATCATCAGGTTCAGACTATAACTATTCAGTTATACAACATTTCATGTCCGAACTGAGCCTAAAATGCAAGGAGACGAGAAATCCCAACACAGAGAGCACAGTCCTGTCGCTCAGCCACAGTCGCATAGATTGTTTCCTTATTTCAAACTCTCAACTCATCGATCTTTAGCATTCAGCCATCACTGCTGGGTACATAACCCAAATTCACTGATGACGGTTTCTACTTCACTAACTCTGAAGCTACAGCCTCAGCCAGAGGGGGGGCCTTTGAGGTAATTATACATGGACAGATGAGGGTTTACACAGAAAACAGATCAAATAAAACTGAGATGTTGGACTTGATGCTCAAATAACAGAAGTGGAACTAGAGATGAATTTGAATGACACTAAAGAAAAACAACAAAATCTATTAAAACGAAAAACATGATAAATTAAGTTCAGACAGCATCAGCCGAGCGTCGACAGACCTGCGGCGATCAGGGAGCGAGAGCAGGAAAACTTTGGTGCATCACAGTGAACGAGAGAGAAACAATAAATGAAATTAGAACCGCAGATGAAAACATCACAGATCCTCAGAGAACAAATGATCTCCTTATTCCTCACAACTAAGAGGACGACCGAAGACCAGCTGGTGCCAGACCATAATAATGAGCTAGAGCTGGTGTTAACTGGGAGGAAGCCGAAGCAACAGCCTCTAATCGCCAACAATGAACAGCTGCCCGACGCGCCGCACAACATAAAGACTCACAACCATACACAACGTAAGAATCGTTAGACTCTATCAACGTCACTTCACTTTGTCGAGAAGCTGGGACTGAATCAGACTCTCTGTCATCAATGACTTAACTTTCAAATGTAATGCACAAATTAAAAACAGGAAATATTTTACCTTTGTAAAGTATTTAAAGACACAGTGTTGCGCCCCCTGTAGGATAAGTTAGTGGAACGCTACACTTTAAAAGAGCTACCTCTGTCTATGCGTGATGATAATGGTACTGCCCAAACCTGGGAAACCACCTACGAAATGTGAATCCTACCAATCCCACTAATACAGATCCCAAGTTCACAGTACTGGCAAACCGACTTGAAGGGGAGCTTCATCTCTCTGCACAACGTAAACATGCAGACATGGCTCTGCTTCAGCTGGACGCAGAACAAGCCTTTGACAGCGTCGAGCAGAGCTAGCTTTATGAAGCACTTCCTCAGTTCAGCTTTGGCACTTATTTTACGACTTAGGTTAAACTAATGTAACATAAACTGAGAGCCTCAGTTATACCAACAACATCTATACCCTTCAATCTAAGCAGAAGTACATGTAAAGGTAAATGATGAAAGGTACATACGTGTGAGTGAGCTTTATTTTGTAAGGGGGTAAAAAATCCACAGAAACAAGGCAAGGAAAAAACCTAAACTGGACATAAACTAACAAAACAAACCTGAAACCAAAAACAGAGCTGCAGGGAGACACGGAGGAAGCTACGCAGACAAACCAGCAACTAACAGAGGCAAACACAAGGCTTAAATACACAGAGGGATAACGAGGAACGAAACACAGAAGAACACAGCTGGGAGTGACTGACAAGATGAGAAAGGGGAAGCAAAACTCAATGCATTTACATAGGACACAGACTTTCAAAGTAAAACAGGAAACATAACACACTTGACTAGGAGGGAACAGCAACCATGGAACACAAACAGAAACCAAAAGATTAGAAAAGATAAACAATGACAAAGTCAAAGTTCAATAATGATACAAAGACTCAAAACACTGGGTCACTGACACAGGACCAAACGCTGTCCCAGCTCTCGCCTTTCTGGGACAATAAGACCTGTGAAAGATTTGGGTTTTAAAATACAGTCTGCCACAGGTTTGTGCAAAGTTGCAGAACTATTTGAAACAGAAATTACATTAAACAAATTGGATTCTAATATTCAGACACGTGTGCTAAACACAGGGCCAAATGTTCAGGTAGCCAAAGGTTTTGGAAAGTTCTCGATGTACCTGCAGACATTACTAGTGTGCAGCTGATTCGACGTCCTACACTCCCCCCTGTGAGATGTGATGATTCATGTGCTGAGGTGTTTTTTTCTGTTCTCAAACTGATCTCCCTGTTGGAGCTCAGTCTTTGTTTTCCTCGTCTTTCCTCGTGTTGTGCATTTTCTATGGTTTCGGTTCCGGGTCGCTGCTCGTTGGGCGACCGGCCAGTGCTACCTAGCCTGACCGGTCTCCCCAATGTGATGTTTGTGTTTTGTATGTATGGTCGGCAGGGCATCTATCTTAATTGCTCCTTGGGGATAAATAGAGTTTTTTTGACTTGACTAAACCACAGATGTCCAACTCCAGGCCTCGAGGGCCGGCGTCCTGCAGGTTTTACATGTTTCCTTGATCCAACACAGCTGGTTTAAATGGCTAAACGACCTCCTCAACATGTCTTGAAGTTCTCCAGAGGCCTGGTAATAAACTAATTATGTCGAATTATGCGTGTGTGTGTGTGTGTGTGTGTGTGTGTCTACATACATGTATTATTTTTGTGAGCTTTGTTTAAAACATCAGTAAATGAATAAAAAAATAAAATAAATGTAAAAAGTCGAAAACAAAGTGAACGATAAACCTCAGACTCACCTGTCAATCATTCACCTGTCAGAATCACAGCCCCGAAGCCCCGCCCCTGGGAGCGCTGTCCTCAGCCAACGGTAGTCTTGTCCGTCTGTGGCGCCCGCGTGTGATTGGCTGGATCCTGATTGGCTGTTGGCGGCAGAGAGGAGGGGTGAGAGCGGAGTGGAGTCAGCGTGAGCGGCTGCTCGTGGACAGACGCGCGCGGGCGGCGGATTAAACAAGGGTTCGGACATGGCGGGCTCCTCCATCCGGACCTCCAGCCCTCACACCGACCCTCTGCTCCACTCCGACCCGCCTCACAGTGCTTCTGTCCCGGCCGGCCCCTCGCGGCTGCCCGGCGGCAGTGTCGCGCACGCGGACTGCCGGATGGTGGACGTGCACGGCGTGCAGGTGGCGTCGTTCACGGTGGACGGTGCGGAGCTGCTGTGCCTGCCGCAGGTGTTCCAGCTGTTCCTGAAGCACCTGGTGGGGGGGCTGCACACCGTGTACACCAAGCTGAAGCGCCTGCGCATCAGCCCCGTGGTCTGCACCGTGGAGCAGGTGCGCGTGCTGCGCGGGCTCGGAGCCATCCAGCCCGGAGTGAACCGCTGCAAGCTCATCAGCAGACCCGACTTCGAGACGCTGTACCGGGACTGCACCTGCGCCAGGTGAGCCGGGCCGGAGGGAGGAGGGGATCAGCTGGAGTTTAGTTTCCTTCATTGATTTGATTTGAGTTGTTTATTTGAGGTTTTCTGACACCGGAAACGATCAGCGTGTTTGATCAATAACTTTAAATAAAGTGAAAGCGTTTGAGCAGCTGAGCGCCTGATGAAATCAGCTGTTATTGATTGTTGATATTTTCTGTTGTTTGTATTCTGTATACCACCTTTTTAAACGGTAACTGTAACGGAATACAGTTACTCCTATGTTCTATTTTAAATACGCTGGTAAATGTACTCTGTTACACCCAGCACTGTTTGGCTGATCGATTAGCTTCAGCCAAACACGCCACTCTCAGAGCCAATCACAGTGATCGGGTCAATAATGATGATGACGATGATGTCATCAGCATGTGTGTGACATATGGACGAACATGCTACCAAAACAAGTTGAAGCACACACACACACACACACACACCTTGGTCTTTCTGCTTGCATGAGGACCGTCATTACCATTAGGGCCCGGTGGGGTCTTGTCACGCTGAGCCTTAAGGGGAAGGTGGCTGTCATCTATATCCTGTTATGATATTATCGGTCTGTGGTTTATATGATGATTCCTGCAGGTCCAAAGACATCACTGTGCCCTGTACTTTTTAATCTTTAACACCCTTCACTCAGTGAATCTTTGGTCGCTGCTGTTCGTCCTGCGGTAGAACAAAGACACAAATTGATATGTTAGGGGAGTGTGTTTGTTTTTGTTTGGCAGGCTCGAAAACATTTGTAAATTAAAATTAGGATTGCCGCTTATGAAGAGATCCACCAGCATGAGGGGACAGAGGCCCCCATTAAACAGAAATTAACTCAGTCCCCACAAGAACACAAAGACAAGTTCACAGAAACACAAATCTTCTGAGTGCCAGTGTCTGCGTCGCATCCAGGTGTGTGTGTGTGTGTGTTTGCGTGTGTGTGTGTGTGTGTGTGTTTGCGTGTGTGTGTGTGTGTGTGCGTGTGTGCGTGTGTGTGCGTGTGTGCGTGTGTGTGTGTGTGTGTGTGCGTGTGTGTGTGTGTGTGTGTGTGTGTGTGTGTGTGTGTGTGTGTGTTTGCGTGTGTGTGTGTGTGTGTGCGTGTGTGCGTGTGTGTGTGTGTGTTTGCGTGTGTGTGTGTGTGTGTGTGCGTGTGTGTGTGTGTGTGTGTGTGTGCGTGTGTGTGTGTGTGTGTGAGTGTGTTTAATCACGTGAAGGTAGGTTTCTGAACGTGGATCAAAATGTTTTTTTAAATTATTGGATTATGTAAATACCCCTCAACTAATTAAATTAACAAAGAGAAGCTCTGTGTGCATGTGAGTGTCCGCGCGCGCCACGTGCGCGCGTGTCTGTGCGTGTGCGTGTGCGCGCAGCGTGCGCGTGCGTATGTGTGTCTGTGTGTGTGTCCGTGCTTGCATGTGTGTGTATGTGTGTGTGCGTGCGCGTGCGTGTGCACGCGCGCGCCCTACATGTTGTATGGTGTTCATTGATGAGGATATTCATAGAAATACAGACTTTATCATTTGAGCAGCCGTTTCCTGACTGCAGTCATCACAGCTGGAACATCAGCCTGTAGCAGGACAGTGTTAATGTTTTTAGTCCTTTATTTATCCAGGTAAAAATCTCATTTTCAAGAGAGACCTGGCATCATGGCAACAAAAGTCAAAAATACATGTACCACATCAATACATAACATCTAAAAAAAATACAATATCCCGCACAAACATGTGAAAAATATACAGTAACAGATCAACTGAGTGCGACATTAAAAACAGTCACACTGAGTAAAACAGTGACATCACACATGCTCCATCAGTATGTATCATCATGTTGGACCTGCTTCACTCATGAATGTAAGAGTTAAAACAGGAAACAAAGCGTTTTTGCACTTTACTGCTCGTGTTTGAAGCTTTAGCTGACATGCACTCAGTGGGCGCTCGCAGGTCAAGTTTTTTTTTTTCAAAATTATTACTCCTGTTAAAGTAGGTCAGCTGTTCAAGAGTCTGATAGTAGTGAGGAAGAAGGAGCTGTTGAGTCTGGATGCTCTGGATTTCTCACTTCTTCTTTTTTTTTTTCCTGTCCCGTTTGGATCTTTAACCATCAGAATTGTTGTCTTGAGGCCAAGAAAGATGCCCAACGGATTTACTTTAGCAAGTGGATCATCATGGCCTTGCCATATTGGTCCATTTGATTGACCTTTATTATAATTATGTATTTATTTTATTTTCAGTTGTTACAGACGAGACAGACATGACTGGGGGATAGGACAGCGAGGGAGAAAGAAAGAAAGAAAGAAAGAAAGAAAGAAAGAAAGAAAGAAAGAAAGAAAGAAAGAAAGAAAGAAAGACACCTGGATAACCTGTCGAGAGAAGAAAAAAAACAGAAGAGAGAACAAACAACAAAAAAGAGCAACATAACAAACACAACACCATCACAATACACTAGCTAACAGTAGATACTAAATATTAAATGTTATTGTGCAGCACGCAAGATCAACAGCGCACAATGTGCTTTGAGGTAGCAGCCAAGAAAGGTGTACATATAAATGGCCCACCCTGTAGTTTGTGTCTGTGAACACCCGTGTGTACACCTGTCTGCACACCTGTGTGGATCAGCACGCTTGTATTCAAAAGGTTTCTCCATGTAACGATCTGCTTGGGAGTTTGGGGAGCCATAGCCCCGCCCCCCCAGGGTATGAAGTAGGTATGGAGGTGATCCAGGCCCCAGAGTACGAGAGCCCAAGGAGGACCATCGAAGGGGCAACCGTGCCACCCTCCTGGGAAGACCTGAGGAGAGCCCCAGACGAGAGGCCACCCAGCAGCCACGGAGCAGAGGCCAGAGGGGGTTGCAGTGACATGCCCACGGGCTCTGCCGGCAGCCATCTGTGCCAGAGAGGACCGAGCCCCAGGTCCAGAGGCCTGAGGGCACCCCACCCCCCGGAAAGAACCCAGCCGGGCCACAGGCGCCAGGCCCCGCCAAGCAGCCACCAGGAGTGAACCAGTACATACATGAGCACCCAGCCCTGGACACCAAGAACCACCAACGCACCGACGTATGAGGGCACCAGCCACCGTCAGGGAGTGTGGTGAGGGGAGACAGGCCTCCATACCTCAGAGAGCCTGACATGTTCACAGAGAGGTGGCGTCTAAGACCCGACCTGACGTCTAGACACAGGCGAACAGGCGCACGCATTCCCACCCCCATACACATATAAACAAATACTCAGCACTTGCCCGACATGAAGACAGACACAAATAGACACTGTACACACAATCATACTCCCCAAACATACTCTTTATCCCAGGTCCAGGTACCGCCCCCTTATCGGGCAGTAGCAGGGAGGCCCCGCATCCCAGACCCCAATCTGACGGCCGACACTCCTCACAGGGGTGAGTGGATTTCACACTTCTGAACCTTCACCCCGAGGGCAGATGGTAGATACTCTGCAGAGAGGGCAGCGGGGTCCTGGTGATCTTCTCCACAGTTGTTATCACTCTCTGCAGGCATTTGCGGTCCGTAGCAGTAGTGCTGCCGTACCATGCAGCTGGTCAGTGTGCTCTCCACAGTGCAGCTGTACAACCTGCTGAGGATCTTGGCCGACATACCAAATTTCCTCAGCCTCCTCAGGAAATACAGCCGCTGCTGAGCCTTCTTGACCAGCTGTGTGGTGTTCAGTGTCCAGGTGAGATCCTCAGAGATGTAGACGCCCAGGTACCTAAAGCTGCTCACCCTCTCCACTTCAAGGCCCCGGATAAACAGCGGCTGGTGAGGCCTCCTCTTCTTCCTCGTGTCCACTATCATCTCCTTTATCTTATCAGTGTTGAGGGTGAGGTTGTTGTCCTCACACCATGATACCAGACCGGCCACCTCTCTCCTATAAGCCGCTTTGTCCCCTCCAGTGATGCGACCGATCGCTGGAGTGTCATCCGCGAACTTCAGTATGGTGTTGTCTTTGTTGGAGGCGACACAGTCGAGGGTGTACAGGGTGTAGCGGATGGGACTGAGGACGCATCCCTGTGGGACGCCAGTGTTTGTAATAATGCTGGCTGAAGTCCTGTTGTCAATCCTGACAGACTGGAGCCTGCCAGTCAAAAAGTCCTGTAGCCAGTCACAGAGGGTGGGGTGCAGGCCGAGTGTAGACAGCTTGTGAGAAACATGTAACAAACATGCATCTGTGGGTTGAGCATCAGAGTCGGGGCACATTGAGAAGACTCTTGCCTGGTGTTGTTTACTGGATGACTGAAGAAGCAACAGTTTGACTTAATGAGCAGGAACCTCAGCAGCATGTGGAAGAACCACAGATGTCCTCTGTTGCACTACCCAAAGTCCTCTCCTTCGGGTGGCGCTGTCACTTGGTGTTCACGCTCTCTGCGGTAGAGCATCACTTCCTGTTCCTGTTCCACCACACAGTGGTGTTTTTGAGTAGCTTATCTGCTTAGCAATTTAATTAAAAACTTTTAGATAACTTCTGTTTTCATAGTATAATCTTCACGTGCTTCATCCGAAGCACACTCTCTGCCAAGCTCTTTAAGTTTGTGCAGCTTCCCCGCTTGAAAGGGATTGATGCATCTACCACAGGTGTTTCACTGGATTTCACTCAATGACCAGGCGGATCTTTTGTTTTTCTTTTAATCTTCTTTTCGGCCGTAGTCAGCCATAGGTGAAAAATCTTTTAAATACAAACCAAAAAACCAAAATACAAACGTTTGTTATCACACCTCTGTGAATATTAACCAAACCAAACCTTTTTTAACACATCAATAGCAGTGCATAAGCTTTGCAGCACAATATTTACTTGAGTATTTTTAAATGCTCAAATTATGTAATTCACTCTAACGATTGTACATACTGCTTTCTATAAAAGTGCAAAATCAAATGACCAATCTGCATTAGAACTTAAACAGTAAACAATAGTATTCATGACCAGCTTCTCTTGCACTTAACCATATGCAAGCATTAACAGTCTTCCATATGCAGACCGACGATAAACAATGGTGCCGCTCGTAAACAGGCGACCAACCCACGGCACAATGCTAATGCTATGTAAGCTAGTGGCAGCCGCGATTCTTTAGCAACCCGCTTCAATCAGTTTTTGAACTTAGCCAGGAACCATTTCCTTACCGGCTGCCTCCCTGGATTTATAGATACATCAGCTCCACACAATATCCCTGCCGGTGACAACTTATTAGTCTCAATATGCGTACTCGTGTGTACTTGCGTTCTCGTGTACTCATGATACGTCATCAGTTGGAGACCAAGTACTGTTCCACTTCGAAGTACGCATCAAGCCGAGAACGCGAAAAAATCCCGGATGTGTTCTCGCTCCGCCTGTTTTATTGAGCATGCATCGGTGGTGACTTGTGTGGACTGGTACAGCTAAATATCCCAGAATGCATTCCGTCCAAAACTCAAACGCGGCAATGGTGGAGGAGCGCGGCTAAAAACTTTTAAATATTTCTGGGTCACAAAATAAACTTTTAAGATATTTTCAGGCAAGAATGTAGCTGTGTAAGCTTCGAATATCTGCTCGGTTTATCAAGATATCACATATTTCTAAACGTGTAGACGTCTGTTAACCACCAGCCTGATAGCAAAGCGGGAGGTCAAGGATTACTAGAGCCCGGCGAGAGCAGCGGACTCCCGCACATCGTTTTCAACGATGTGCTCCCCGGGCGCCCAATGGCTGCCCACTGCTTCACTGAGTGAATGGGTTAAATGCAGAGAGGAATTTCCCCACGGGTATCAATAAAGTACACGTTCTTAGTAGGGGTGCAACGATATTCGTATCGATATTGAACCGTTCGATACAGTGCTTTCGGTTCGGTACGCATATGTATCGAACAATACAACATTTTTAATTTATTTTATCAACTTTCCTTCTGACGATGCTGTCGGTGTTGAGCGTTCAGTGAATCTGCATTCGACTACTCCGCCTAGGCTGCACTGTTGAGCGCAGATCCACTGAGCGCTCAACACAGACAGCATCGTCAGAAGGAAGAGCGCAGGGCAAGCTAGCGAGACAGAAGTTAAGCTCTCTGTCACGGCCGAGGCCGCTTCAAAAGGTGACAGGACTCAAATGCAGGACGCTGAACGTGCTGTAAGTAGTTTTAGAGACGATGTTTAATTACTCAGTAAGTGTTCATAAACTGGAAAGTGAGGTTAACAAGTGCAAAGTGCCACAACTGAATCACAGGGGTCTTAAGCAGCCTGGGCTAAGTAAGCAATCTGGTCTTGGTCAGTGGGAACAGCAGTTCCGGGGATTGGGCTGGAGGGAGAGTCACACTGGGTCCAGGGAAAGGGTCAGGGTCACTGTAAATAGAGTACAGACGTTCAGGTATGGGTCAGGAGTAATATGGATAAGCTGTTCGTTCAGAATCCTCCTTCGTACTGCGTACTTGCCGTGGGTGGTCGGTGGTGACGTGGAGGGGTGTGTGGTCCGGGTGTGTGGTCTGAAACTCCTGGCGTGGAGGCAGAGAGGCAGGCAGGTGGTTCGGGTGAACAGCCTGTGGGACTGTCAGGTGGTCCAGTATCCGGGTTGGAGCTCTTCGGCAGAGATTAGTGTTTGGCAGCTTGGTGTGGCTATGAGAGAAACGCACAATGAGACAAACACACAATGAGACAAGGTAATTCACAAAGCAAGTGCGAAATCACGGTGGTGGCCTGCACTGACTAGGGTTAGCTGAGAATCTGGCGAAGAGAGGTTGAGTGCACTGGCCTTATGAGTCCCCGGCTAAATTACCCACAGGTGTGAGCAATCAGCAGAACACTGAGGCCCCTCCCAGGGGTGGAGATGCCGGCTCGGAGGGAGACACACTGGCACACACCCGGACCATGACACTCTCCTTGCAACATGGCAAATTGAACCTCCCCCACCCTCATTCAGATCTGGCGTTTGGAATTATTTTGGTTTTCATGTGACGTATGACCCTGAGGGTAAGCGAGTCATGGACTAAAGTAAAACAGTATGTTGGATGTGCCACGCAATGCTCAATTACATGGGTGGGAACTAGTGTGTTAGCGCAGTTAGCTCGTTAACGTGTTGGCCGTCTAGCCCCATGCACGGGGCGATCCGCGGTAGCTCGTTAACGGAGATTTGCCGTGTTGTGGCGTTAAGGTCATTTCAACGAGATTAACCTGAAAGCACTAGTGGGAACACAACGAATATGACTGCACATTTACACCGACATCATCCTAGTGCAAAGACAAGTGGAAGCAGACAAAAACAACAAGCATGCTACAAACTTTACCCGAGTCATTTAGACAGCCGTTAGCACAGGATTCTCCTTATCGAGACCTGATATGTTTAATATGCTGCTGAGAATATAGCCCAGAAGAAGTATAGTTTTTATTTTGGAAAGAGACATTTCTCTGTAATAAACTCTCTTTTCCAAAGATGAGTGATTCCTCAATCAGATACAGGGCTCGCAAAATCGCTAGCCCGACGTCCTGGAGCTAGCGATTTTTTTCAGTCGGGCTACCAAAATCTATCTCTGCCCTGCCCGTCGGGCTATTGTAGGAAAAATATATGTCAATGCTTTTGCATTCTTTCAGAAATGTAGCTGGGTAATTATGTCATTGGCATCGGTGAGCCACTGTCAATATGTGACATATTGAAGTCGCGTTTGAATTTGCGCTTGTTTTTTTGCTTTCACTTTGCAATCGCGCGAACTGTGTATAGAGAGCGACAGCACTGATCTGTGAGTGATGATAATTTGTGCACCAATTCCTCTGACATCGTCTTATTAATCGTTAGCTTACTATGCAAACATGACAAGTGAAATCTCCCGCAGCTTAAACATGTGAGAGGTTGATCGTGCAGAGAATCGCTGAGCTTATGTGAGTCCGTGTGTAAAAGCAGCAGGATATATATTTCACTACGATGACCTGGATGACTGAGAACCTTCACAGACAGATATATATTTTAGTTCTGCTCAGCCAAATAAGACAGGTCAGGGTGAAGAAGTGACAGCCAAAGAAAAGCTTACCACAAAACGGAGAAGTTATGACAAATCAGACTATAAGGCAAAAAGAAAGTGCAGCTTTATGGTTTCATGGACAAAAGAATTTCTGTGGCTGCAATATGACGAGCTAAATAACCAGGGCTGCACATAAGTGGTCCGCAGGTGCGCATTCGCTGTCAAAATAAAAAACATACACAAGGGTTAGGGTTAAATTTAAAAACTGTACTTTTGAGTTAAAATATATATTTATAATTTTAATAAATGACAAATTAAAAAGGCATGAACATTTTTTTTTGTATCGAAAAAATATCGAACCGTGACACCAAAGTATCGAACCGAACCATGAATTTTGTGTATCGTTGCACCCCTAGTTCTTAGATAACATCGAAATGTTAATGTTTGGTTTATTTCAGTGTTTTATTTGTTCCTGAGTAAATTGGTTTGGCTGAGATATTTTTCAATTCAGGAGGAAACATTTTCAAACTAAACCTATCAGCATGTTAATACGTGGAGATTCTGAAGGCTGCTTCAAAATGATCAGATTATATTTCAAATATTTGTTCAGTTCTCTTCCAAACCCCAGCAGCTGTCTATTGTAATTTTTGAGTGTCCACTAAAATAAAAATAAAAACTCACCTGTTTCGCTGTGATTAAAGTTAAGCTTCATAACATATTACTCACAGTTAAATTAAGAGGGGACGGCAGTAAAAACTCCAGACCTGTGACATCATCAAATACGCTGGTGTTCCAATTGTACAAATCGCGAGTCCGTGCTCGCGTTCTCGGCAAGTCCGGACTCGCCGAGAACGCGAGTATGGAGTTGCGTATATAGGATTGAGAAAGGGCCATTGAAAGAATTATACTGGGTTAGTGGCAATTTCCTGTTGTTCCCTAGTTCGCCTTCTTTTTCTTCCCGGACAGAAAAACAGACACAACATTAGTTCCACCCAGCTTGCCCTCCAGCCTGTCACTTTTACTTCTTTGTCTCAGGACTCTCCACCTCCTAAACTCGGTTTGACTTGACACTCTCCGTGTACTCACTACCTAATTTATAGCCAAAGTATTCACTCACTGTGTCTTTACTGTTTCTCTATCTTAGCTTTGCCGACTCGCTAGCAGCATGGCCTCTTCACCTGTCCCTCCTGCACTTTCCTGCTCATTGTGTCAGATGTTTAGTTACTCCTCAGCCTCCTTTAGCAGTAATGATACTTGTAACAAATGTTGCAAATGGAGGCCAGGAGGGCAGCTGGGGAAAGAGGGCGGCTGGGTGACGGTGAGGAGGAAGCATAGTCTTAAACAGAAGCCCCAGGTGCACCACCAACCTGTTCATGTGTCTAACCGGTTTTCCCCACTCGGCGACACACCCGCCGGGGGTCAAACTCTGGTAATTGCCGATTCTGTTCTCAGACATGTGTCCTGCTGCAACAACAGCACTACCACAGTTTCCCCAGAAACTGCACTGTCTACTGATCATCATCATCAGTATTATAATTATCATTATTATTGTTATTCAGGTAATGCTCACCTTCTGGGACATGTGTGTGTCAAACATGGAGACAGGAAGGGTTTGTTTCATTGGCATTAGAAGGATCTGTTTCACACCTGTGCAGGTTGGATCTTTGTGCTCTGTGTTAGCATCCTCCTGATGCATCACTCAAGAACTTAAGACAGGACGGCCTGAATTGATGGTGCCTGTTCCAGATGTTAGTAGTTAGGGCTGGGCGATATGGCCTAAAATCCATATCGCAATATAATTTGAAGCATGTGCGGTAACGATATATATCACGATATATTCTTTTCTTCTGTGTAACGTATTTTCCACACTTAAAATCCTTTAATTTTCTCAAAAATTGAGAGTGTGCCTCATGTATGAATTCTGGTTGTGCTTACTGACCTCGAACCGATTTTGACTGCAGAAATCTGTTAAAAATGTTTTAGTACAACTTTGGTAAGCCGCGCTGCTTGATGGATTGTCAGAGCATTACGGCGGCTGTGGTGAGGAGCTTCGCGGAGTAATCTGGGTCCAAAACGCCGTCCACTTCAGGTCCCAAAGTCAAACGAACACTGAGAGTTAAAAACGGTCTGAATTCTTTCATCTTTAATTAAATCATCAGCGTTGCTGCTTTACCAGGTGTAACAATTAAGTTTAACATCCAGGTATCCATGAAAACAGAATTTATTACATTTAACGGAATTAGAAGTTAGCAGGAAGTTAGCTCGCTAGCTTCCACCTAAACATTTCATACCGTGCTCTGACTGAGAGATTTTTGAAACTAATTAATATGTACAGCTCTGCTATCATTTCCAACATAAATGAATAATAATAATAATAATGGATTGCATTTATATAGCGCTTTTCGGGGCCCTCAAAGCACTTTACAATTCCACTATTCATTCTCTCTCACATTCACACACTGGTGGAGGCAGCTACAGTTGTAGCTACAGCAGCCCTGGGGCAGACTGACAGAAGCGAGGCTGCCATATCGCGCCATCGGCCCCTCTGGCCAACACCAGTAGGCAGCAGGTGAAGTGTC
Organism: Rhamphochromis sp. 'chilingali'; assembly: GCF_963969265.1. Lineage (NCBI taxonomy): Eukaryota > Metazoa > Chordata > Actinopteri > Cichliformes > Cichlidae > Rhamphochromis > Rhamphochromis sp. 'chilingali'. Next base: position 34,551,420 of record NC_137946.1, read on the forward strand.
TTGCCCAAGGACTCAACGACCGAGACTGTCTGAGCCGGGGCTCGAACCGGCAGCCTTCCGGTTACACGACGAACTGCCAACTCTTTGAGCCACGATCGCCCTAAATGAAGACAGAAAACTAAACAGCAGTGGCGTTTGCAGGGTTACTGAAGTTGGACTACCTGGTATATAATGTTGTGCTACGTGATTGCTAGCGACACAGCTATGTTAGCATAACATTAGCACAGTGAAGCTGGAGGATGAACACCAACTTTTTTCCACTCGATAAAAGTTAACGTGAGGGATTCTGGTGGTCAGGGACAAATGCAGTCGCATAGCAGGATGCTGTACACGGGCCAAACTTCAGTCAGGAGAACAACTGAGATCATTCATCCACAATACGAGGTTAGTCATTAATATACTGCAACAACATGGGAACAGAGCAGCTGCAGAGAATTCAACACTAATGAATCAATGTTACAGAAGTGGAGGAAGCGCAGTTTTTGGCTTTCCCCATATTTCAACAGTGCTTCATCTCCTTGCTGTGACTGTCGCCATAATTTGCAGATGATTATGGTTGTAGCCGCTGCGATGCTTTTGACCAAAACAGGCGCAGCTTGATGACATCATCAACATGCGCTATCGCGATAGAGCGATATAGTCAAAGTCTCTATCGTTGGCCAAATTTATATCGTTTCTATCGTATATCGTTTATAGCGCCCACCCCTATTAGGAGTGTTGATTCAAAGGTCAACAGAAACTGTGTGTAACTGACAACTCCAACACACAATGTGTACAAGAAACAAGACAAAAATATAAAAGATGTAAAATTTCAAGCTGCCTGGAACTCACAAACTGAACAATTAGAGAGAAAAAATACTGAAAAGACACAAACTACAAGAAAAATAAATAAAAACAAGGACCAATGTCACAGTTTGTAAGCTCTACGATGCATTATCGGGACACAAACCTGAACCCTCAAACACACACACACACACTTTGTTCTTCGCAGTTTTTTGGTTTGCTGTTTTCAGAAGTAACTGCACTGGCCTCACTGGGTTAAACTGGGTTCACTGTGTGTGCACATAAAGGATCTCTTGTCCCAGTTTAATTAAGTGTAGAAAGCCCAAACACACACACACAATTTAATTTACTGTGTGTGGGCGGGTCCTATCAGAGCTGTCAATCAAACCCTGACCTGTGGGTAACCCCACCCCCCCACCCCACCCCCGGACTGTCTGTGTGTGTGTGTGTGTGTGTGTGTGTGTGTGTGTGTGTGTGTGTGTGTCCTGATAATGCATCGTACAGCTTAGGTCCCCTCAAGGTTAGTGAGACAAACGTGTGTGTTCACAACAAGCTGAGGTGGGCACACTGGGACCTTAAAATGTATGTAAATTAATCTGATTACTCTGTGTAACCCACTCAGTTCTGCTTGTATGGTAGCATTATTATCACCGAGATCCTTTAAATGATTTTTCCTTTATTATTTGGAAACTAAAGGATATTTTCTGTAATCATTGACATCATTTTCTTGTTTTTTATCAGCCCATTGTTTTAAGTTTGGCTCCGTATTATTATCTTTATTGCTTTTTATTCCTACTCTTGTATTTGTATTGACTGTGTTGTCATTATTATTCTCTTCTAATATTTCAGTGGGGGAATATTGTTTTCTGTCACCTTTGATTTAATCTTTTATCTTCGCTCTTTTATTTTCCATATTCATTCTCACTACACTGATTCCTGCCTCACTTCCTGTTCTGCTGTGAAATACAACAACAGGTAATCAAGTGACTCTTGATGTGTGTGATTAGTAGTTTTAATATTTTAGTTCCTGGTGTTTGTTTCCTGTCAGTAACATTGGTTCCGCC
>NC_137946.1:34563266-34598266 GCF_963969265.1 Rhamphochromis sp. 'chilingali'
TCGCCACTACACACATCATTGAACCTTTTATTACCTAAACACTTGTTACAGGAGGAGGTGGTGTTACGGCTGTGGCCATGAGGACCCTGTGTGGGCTGTTTTCTTTCTGTGTTTCTGTACTGTGCTTAAGACTCTTTCCAGGTCCCTCCCCTAATGAAGAGTAGTGAGCGGCTGATTGGACCATGGAGCAGGTGACTACCTTCAAAAAGCCGCTCTGACAGATCCACAGAGAGAGGGAGAGAGAGTGGAGCGAGCGAGTAGCTTGACAGCCGACACCCTGACCCTGGTTTTCCCAGCCTGTATTTTTATTGTGTATTTGTGTGAGCGTGAATTGTGAAAGCCGCTCCTGGTGCATCAGCTGAGAGCGTAGGCACTCTTGGGCTGAAGCGGAAGGGGTGAGCCGCCTTTTCTTTTGGAACCGTTTTCTCCTGTTTTCCGGGTAGGGAGCGAGGGATAGCTCTGTCATTTGTTTGTTCTGTTTCTTTCCTAGGGTTTAGTTTTTCTCTGGTGGGACTTAGTTGGTTTTGTTTATTATTTTGGCCTGGGCTCACCCTGGAGCTATGCTTCTTTTCCTTAAATAAAATCACCTTTTTACTCACAACTGGTTTGGATGTTTGGCTTGGGAACCAGGGCGGGGATTTGTCTCTCTCTCCTCCAACCTTATGTGCGTCCCTACACGCCTAGACTAGGGGCGTAACAGGTGGGCTGATGTGGCAACCAGAAGGTTGCGAGGAAATGTTTTTATTGTCATAGGCTTTGATTTGACTCTTTGGTTTCTCATTTCTCCACAAAATAGACGTGTGTCAGCGTTCCTGAGGACAGTCATGTGGGATGTGTAAACCACTGCAGGAACAGCCACGGATCAAATCAGCCACTCGGCACCTTTTATTAGTTCAGAGCAGCAGACTCTGTCAGCCAATCAGTCTCCATCAGCACGGCTCTGCAGCTGTGAAACAGCTGCTTCATCTTCCTCCTCCTCACTGACAGGATTACTTCTAACAGCTCTGTGATTGGCCAGTTCTGATGAACTGATGGAGGCTGTTTCTATTTCCTCCTCAAACTCTGCACACGCACATCAGCTGATGAAATCTGGACCGCTGTTTGAAGCCCTCTGAGCTCTGCACTGAAAATCAGTGTGTGCCTTTCCCGTGTGTGTGTGGAACAGGAAGTTGAAGCATGCGGCTGCTCTCGGGATAAACAGATGAATAAAATCAAAGTCGTGTCACTTTGATGAATTCATCCTGTTTGTCGTCTACATCGTGTGCAGTGAAGGAGGAACAGCTGTTTCCTGTTGCTCAGCAACCGCACGGTCTGTCTGCAGGACGCAGTGTGTGTGTGTGTGTGTGTGTGTGTGTGTGTGTGTGTGTGTTTTTTCATTAAGCTGTCAGGTGTGTCCGCAGTGACAGAGGTGAAAGGTTTGGTATGTGCTCCGTCCTGTCATCATCACCATCTTCAGTGATGTTTTCAGCGGGAGAAACATCTCATCATCATCAGGTGACTTCTTCAGTGTCAGCTGACATGAGTACCAGCCCAGTGGACACTCCTTCAGTGATGAGGATGTAACATCCTGGACAGGGAGGAACGCTGGTTTGAGGGCGGAGTCAAGGAGGCCATTTACGTGAAAAGGGAAAGACCATCTCTGAATGGAGGAGGGGCCTAAGGGTACATCTGTCACCATCTTACAATGCTGTGATTGCAGCCATTCCCCACCTCTCTGTGAATGGTACTCATGGTTATTGATCAGTGGTTGTTGATCAATGGTCATGAGAATTTGCATATTAATGATCATAAACTGACCTACCAGCACATTGTGACCTAACCCTAACCCTGCTGGTTTCAGTCATTATGCAAATGTCCTGTTTATAAGGTTGATACCTGCAGTCAGCTAAGACTGAAGACGTCACCTGATGATGATGATGAAACGTTTCTCCCACTGAAAACATCCAGATGAACAGAATCAACTTTCAGGATTTCCTTTCCTGGATGACTGAGCGTGCATGAACACATTTAAGAAATGAAACATTTCACAGTCACAGGTTGTCAGACTGTCACTTCCTGCACCAGCATCTCCTTCCTGCTGAATGTTCTTCCACAATAAGAGCAGGTGTTTTATTTCAATACTGAGAGAACAGGAGAACTCAAGGTCAGTTTGCTGCTGTGATGAGACTTCACACACGAGGTCACCATGCTAACAGTTTCCCCTTACTTCCAGTCTTTGTGCTAAGCTAGGCTAATCACCCATGGCTGTCACTCTCACAGAATCTGCTGCAGAACAAAAGGATCAAACTTTCTTTGTGTTTTTGTTCATTTAACAAGCCACAGGGAGACCGACCACTCGTTAGCATCGAATTAATTGGTGCAGCTAATTAACTGGGCCAAGTGGCTGCAGGGAGAGATAGATGGTCGAGAGACACCAGCAGTCACTGGAGACTTTCAGGCTGCCAGGGTTGTTAATTATTGATCAGTCAGCAACTTCCTGAAAACAGTTACCTTCATCACCTCCTCCTCCTCCTCCTCTCTAGGAAGAAAAAAGCTTTCATGACCAACAAAGACGATTCAGTCTCGCTCTGATTTCTGAAGGACTAAACGGATTCTTCACATCATCATCATCATCATCTCCACACATCTCATCAAACATTTACAGCAGAAACAATCCAAACCCTTCTTTTGTGAGTGCAGCGGCGCCCCCTTCAGGACACACTCTGCCATCACTCTTTGTTCTCCTGTCTGCAGGGCTGACAGCGGCGGCAGCGATGGCCGAGATTCTGAGGCTCCAGAAGATGCGGATGATGATGCGTTTCCATGGCAGCAGTGATCAGCAGCGACCTTACAGCAGACCTGAGTCGGAGAACGAGGACACGGGTTCGATTCCATCAGTTTATTCCAATCTGACACTATAGCAAATCAAAGGACGGCACCAAAGTCTAAACCTTTGTTCCCTCAGCAGGAGGCAGTGAAGGATCCTGGGAAAAGGAGCAGCAGCTCCTCTCTCCTCCCCCCTCAGTTGTAGCGCCTCCTGCTGGTTCGGCATCCCTACATTTCAACACTTTGCAGCAGCAGAGCTCGCTGTTAGCCAACCGTGAGTCACCGCTCTCTTCTCATTGGACGCCTGATCATTGTTAGCTTAGCGTCACAGCACATAACTTATCTGTGTCCGCCCTCCTCAGGCCTGTCAGACCTTCCATTTATGGTTATGCCACATCCCATCCTCCCTGTGGGCTTGCCTCCTGCCAGTGTTGCTATGGCGATGAATCACATGAGTCAGCTCAGTGATTTAGCAAACATGGCCGTTGTGTCACAGGTCCACACAGAAGAGAGCAAGGTAAAAGCTAGCAGCAGCAAAAGTACCAGAGCTAATGCCAAAAGAGCCAATGCTAAAGGGACTAATGCTAGCAGTGTTAATATTACCAGCACTAATGCTAAGTGTGTGTTCAGGAGTCTCCTCTAGGTAGCCCCTCCCCCACTCCCAGCGATGATGAGCTCCACCCACAGGAACCAACCAGCCAATCGCCTTCTAGGGCATCTTCATCATCATCATCATCATCATCACCCCTTCCACCAGCACAAACACCAGAGCTGGGTAACCACTCACAGTAGACATACTTATGTGAACTATGACAGCTTTGCTCTTTGTCGCCTCAAAGTCCCCGTAATGTGATTGTAACAGTATGTCCCCACAATACTTCTAAACAAGAACACACACGCACACAGTCACTGATCTGCACGTTTTCATGTGTTCACACTACAGATGGGGAGCCAGGAAACATCAAACAGGCTTTGAAAGAAAAAGGTGTGTGTGTGTGTGTGTGTGTGTGTGTGTGTGTGTGTGTGTGTGTGTGTGTGTGTGTGTGTGTGTGTGTGTGTGAGAGAGGAGCAGCTGGTACATGAACAGTAACGGGTCCTGAGGTGTTTGGATACAGACTCCGGCCCAACTGATATTTATGTCTCTGAGTCTGTGGCCCTGGTTCAGCTTCATCCTCGGCTCGTCCATCAGACTCAGTTTAAAGGACGACTGCATGTGTAACTCAGAACAGGATAACATGCAGATAATGGGCCTGACTTTAGCTTCAGCTCGTGAGATCGCCCTCTGCTGTTGGTATCAGCAGTGACCGAGCTAATGTAAGACATGACAGTGTAGCGCCAGTGATGGTTCTACTGTGGAGATCGTGTACGACAGCAGCGAGAACAGATGATGACGTAGAACATTAAAGTACAATAAAGTCCAGATGTTTTTATTTTTGTTTAAGCTGCTTTTCTCCTACCTGCAGAGGACAGCCTGCTGCCCCTCCCCCTCATCAAACCAACCTATGAGAAGCTGGCACTCACCTCCCAGTCACTGTCAATCAAACACACAAACCCCACCTTTGCTCCGTTCCTATTGGCTGAGGGTCTGTCATCGATGGAGACGCTGCTGACCAACATACAGGTGACAGACCGAGATGATGGAGGTGAAATATTCATATAGAGACATCAATGTAGTGTTGTGGAAGTTTTCCCTTAAATAAAGCCTGCAGACGAGCGGTGAGCAGTAGCTAACATTCTTTAATCAAACACAAAGAACAGAAAACCAAGCTTGGTGGAGCCTGCATGACCGCGGGGCAGGTCAGCAGAGTCTCCCTGAGCCTAGCATGGCTCTCAGTTAAATACCTTCTCCAGGAACAAAAGGCAGTGCACAGCTGTTTCACACCTTAAGGTTCACACTCCCTTGCTGCCTCCCAGAGTCCTCGAAGAGACAAAAGATTCTTCCTGTGGAGTCGTCTGCTTCCCCCAACTTCCTTACTAGACCCCCACCATTTGTCTTAACGTATGAGTGTCATACAGTTAAAATCCAGTGGCACCAAGGCATCATACAATAAAATAATGTGATTAATACGTAAGTAAAAGAAATTCCTCTACAGTCGAGACATCAATTTAGCTCATGAGGAGGAATGTTGACCATGAAATCAAAAAGCTGAGACTGGAATATTTCAAATTGAGCAAATGTGAAATCAATACAAGGTTACATGACGAGGATGTGGGAACTCGGGAATCTGAGACATGTTAATGTGCAGAATTTAAAATACTGTGAGGGAACATCAGAGATGCAGAGACGAAAAGTACCTGAGAACATCAGGGACTTACCTGCGTGTGTTTCTCAGGGTCTCCTGAAGGTGGCGGTGGAGAGCGCTCGCTCTCAGGACAAACAGAGCCAGCAGGAGAGGAAAGAGTTAAAGCTGGAGCTGGAGAGAGAGAGGGACGCCCGACAGACTCTGCAGAGACAGCTGAGCTCCGAGCTGCACAACAGAGGTGAGACAGGTGTAACAGGTCAGAGGTCAAGTGAGCTCTAATGGACTAGAGGTGAGAGAGGTGAGAACTGTTCACACTACCTGTCCTCTTCGTCTCATCTTCCTCATCAGTGTCGATCCAGCGGAGGCTGAAGAAGGAGAAGAAGGCAAAGAGGAAGCTGCAGGAGGCGCTGGAGTCGAGGAGGAGAGAGCAGGTGGAGCGAGCGCTCAAACACTCGGACGGCCTCACAGGTGAACAAGCAGCAGAGCACAGGAGCTGTATCTAACCTGTGATTGGCTGAGATGTATCTAACTTGTGATTGGCTGAGGTGTATCTAACCTGTGATTGGCTGAGGTGTATCTAACCTGTGATTGGCTGAGGTGTATCTAACTTGTGATTGGCTGAGGTGTATCTAACTTGTGATTGGCTGAGATGTATCTAACCTGTGATTGGCTGAGGTGTATCTAACCTGTGATTGGCTGAGGTGTATCTAACCTGTGATTGGCTGAGGTGTATCTAACCTGTGATTGGCTGAGGTGTATCTAACCTGTGATTGGCTGAGGTGTATCTAACTTGTGATTGGCTGAGATGTATCTAACCTGTGATTGGCTGAGATGTATCTAACTTGTGATTGGCTGAGCTGTATCTAACTTGTGATTGGCTGAGCTGTATCTAACCTGTGATTGGCTGAGGTGTATCTAACCTGTGATTGGCTGAGATGTATCTAACCTGTGATTGGCGACGCAACGAAGGCTGTCCAACTTTGTAGACTCCTCCGAATGCAGCTGACAAATGTGTCCTCCTTTTACCTGAATTTGAAGGATGGGTCGGGTGTGTCCTTCGTGGCCCACCATATCCCAGAATTCATAGCGCGGCCCAGCCAATTCCAGTTTTCAACAATGGCGGCAGCTGCTTAGTTTTAATTGATTCCGTAAAGGACTCGATGTTACTCTTCCTGATGATGCTTTAGATGGAGAGACTTTTGAGGGATGGTTGTTATGAGGAGAGGCATAACAGAAACTTTGCCAGCAGCACACACGACTTTCAGTCTTTTACCCAGGCTAATCTGCCATTTTCCCTCCTTGGTTAGGTTTAGGGATTAGAGATCTGATCTGCATTATCATTTTAAAATTTGGGACACATCATCAGTTGTGGACCTTGGATTCATCGGGTGTTTCGGCCATTATCACTAGAATCCCTCATCCAAGGAGGCCCTGCCAGGGTTGATCAGGCCCTGGAGTGTCACTGGTTTATGTTAAATTGTTATATCTCTTCTTCTTTCTTCTGTTTAGTTTCCTACAGTTTATTTTCTATCTATTCACTGCAACTGAGAAATAAGGTTCAAGGTTCTTTATTTGTCACATACATAGTTATACAAGTATAACACACAGTGAAATGTAGCCTGACACGCTCCTCGACATGTGCAAAAATTGGGGGGGGGGGGGGGGGGTGTAGAGGAAGAACATATATATATATATATATATATATATATATATATATATATATATATTAGGGTGCAACGATATTCGTATCGATATTGAACCGTTCGATACAGTGCTTTCGGTTCGGTACGCATATGTATCGAACAATACAATTTTTTTCAATTTTTTTTTTTTTTTTTTTTTGTGTCCCGTTTGGATCTATAGCCATCAGAATTGTTGTCTTGAGGCCAAGAAAGATGCCAAGAGGATTTATTTTAAGTGGATCATCATATTGGTCCATTTGATTGACCTTTATTATAATTATGAATTTATTTTATTTTCAGTTGCAAACGGGACAGACATGACTGTGGGATAGGACAGGGGGAAAGAATGAAAGAAAGAGGGGGAGAGAAAGAAAGAAAACCAAAGGGGGAAAAAAAAAGAACAATACAAAATTTGTAATTTATTTTATCAACTTTCCTTCTGACGATGCTGTCTGTGTTGAGCGCTCAGTGAATCTGTGTTCGACTACTCCGCCTAGGCTGCACTGTCGAGCGCAGATCCACTGAGCGCTCAACACAGACAGCATGGTCAGAAGGAAGAGCGCAGGGCAAGCTAGCGAGACAGAAGTGGACCTCCCCCACCCTCATTCAGATCTGGTGTTTGGAATTATTTTGGTTTTCATGTGATGTATGACCCTGAAGGTAAGCGAGTCATGGACTAAAGTAAAACAGTATGTTGGATGTGCCATGCAATGCTCAATTACATGGGTGGGAGCTAGTGTGTTAGCGCAGTTAGCTCGTTAACGTGTTGGCCGTCTAGCCCCTCTGTATAGGGTAGCTCGTTAACGGAGATTTGCCGTGTTGTGGCGTTAAGGTCATTTCAATGAGATTAACCTGAAAGCACTAGTGGGAACACAACGAATATGACTGCACATTTACTCCGACATCATCCTAGTGCAAAGACAAAAACAACAAGCATGCTACTAACTTTAGCCGAGTCATTTAGACAGCTGTTAGCACATGATTCTCCTTATGCTGCTGAGAATATAGCCCAGAAGAAGCGGATAGTATAGCTTTTATTTTGGAAAGAGACATTTCTCTGTAATAAACTCTCTTTTCCAAAGATGAGTGATTCCTCAATCAGATACAGGGCTCACAATATCGCTAGCCCGACGTCCCGGGGCTATCTCTGCCCTGCCCGTCGGGCTATTGTAGGAAGGAAAAATATATGTCAATGCTTTTGCATTCTTTCAGAAATGTAGCTGGGTAATTATGTCATTGGGTGAGCCACTGTCAATATGTGACATATTGAAATCGTGTTTGAATTTGCGCTTGTTTTTTTGCTTTCACTTTGCAATCGCGCGAACTGTGTATAGAGAGCGACAGCACTGATCTGTGAGTGATGATAATTTGTGCACCAATTCCTCTGACATCGTCTTATTAATTGTTAGCTTACTACGCAAACATGACAAGTGAAATCTCCCGCAGCTTAAACATGTGAGAGGTTGATCGCGCAGAGAATCGCTGAGCTTATGTGAGTGCGGCAGGATATATATTTCACTACGATGACCTGGATGACTGAGAACCTTCACAGACAGATATATATTTTAGTTCTGCTGAGCCAAATAAGACAGGTCAGGGTGAAGAAGTGACAGCCAAAGAAAAGCTTACCACAAAACGGAGAAGTTATGACAAATCAGACTATAAGGCAAAAAGAAAGTGCAGCTTTATGGTTTCATGGACAAAAGAATTTCTGTGGCTGCAATATGACGAGCTAAAAAACAACACGCACAAGGGTTAGGGTTAAATTTAAAAACTGTACTTTTGTGTTAAAATATATATTTATAATTTTAATAAATGACAAATTAAAAAGGCATGAACATTTTTTTTTGTATCGAAAAAATATCGAACCGTGACACCAAAGTATCGAACCGAACCGAACCGTGAATTTTGTGTATCGTTGCACCCCTAATATATATATATATATATATATATATATATATATATATATATATATATATATATATATACACACATATATATATATATACGCCCTGCCCGTGATCAGGTACCCTGCTGGGGTAATAGGCTGGCCAAAGGAGGAGATAGAAGCCACTGACATAAAGACAAGAAAGCTCCTGACCATGCATGGAGGGTTTCACCCCAAGTCCAGCACCCTGAGGCTGTACGCTAAGCGGAAGGAAGGGGGCCGGGGACTGGTGAGTGTCAGCACCACAGTCCAGGATGAGACAACGAACATCCAAGAATACATTGGGAAGATGGCCCCAACTGACCGAGTGCTCAGTGAATACCTCAGGCAGCAGAAACCCAAGAAAGAGGAGGGAGACGAGGAACCATCATGGAAGGACAGGCCCCTGCACGGTATGTACCACCGGCAGATAGAGGAGGTGGCTGATATCCAGAAATCCTACCAGTGGCTGGACAAAGCTGGACTGAAAGACAGCACAGAGGCACTAATCATGGCAGCACAAGAACAAGCTCTGAGCACAAGATCCATAGAGGCTGGGGTCTATCACACCAGGCAAGACCCCAGGTGCAGGCTGTGTAAAGATGCCCCAGAGACAATCCAGCACATAACAGCAGGGTGCAAGATGCTAGCAGGCAAGGCATACATGGAACGCCATAACCAAGTGGCCGGCATAGTGTACAGGAACATCTGTGCCGAGTATAACCTGGAAGTCCCGAGGTCAAAATGGGAGATGCCCCCAAGGGTGGTGGAGAATGACCGAGCTAAGATCCTGTGGGACTTCCAGATACAGACGGACAAAATGGTGGTGGCTAACCAACCGGACATAGTGGTGGTAGACAAACAGAAGAAGACGGCCGTAGTGATCGATGTAGCGGTTCCGAATGACAGCAACATCAGGAAGAAGGAACACGAGAAGCTGGAGAAATACCAAGGGCTCAGAGAAGAGCTCGAGAGGATGTGGAGGGTGAAGGTAACGGTGGTCCCCGTGGTAATTGGAGCACTAGGTGCGGTGACTCCCAAGCTAGGCGAGTGGCTCCAGCAGATCCCGGGAACAACATCAGAGATCTCTGTCCAGAAGAGCGCAGTCCTGGGAACAGCTAAGATACTGCGCAGGACCCTCAAGCTCCCAGGCCTCTGGTAGAGGACCCGAGCTTGAAGGATAAACCGCCCGCAGGGGCGTGCTGGGTGTTTTATATATATATATATATATATATATATATATATATATATATATATATATATATATATATATACACACATATATATATATATATATATATATATATATATATATATATATATATATATATATATATATATGTGTGTATATATATATATATATATATATATATATATATATATATATATATATGTAGATATATATATATATATATATATGTAGATATATATATATGTAGATATATATATCTACATATATATATATATATATATATATATATATATGTAGATATATATATCTACATATAGTATATACATTGGGTGAATGTGCAGTAGTAGCAGCAAGCAGGTGAATTCTGTACATTAATATGAATAGATATCTGACTATTTTACAGGATAGACAATATAAACATATTTAAAATTAAAGGAATTGAAATGTACATTGTGCCTTGGTTTAGTGTCTGGAAGAGTCCTGACTCAGTCAATTATAGATGATGTGAGAGGGCGGGTGTGTGTGTTTAGGGCACGGATGGCTTGAGGATAGAAGCTCCTCTTGAGTCTCTGTCCTTGCCCGGAAGATGCGGAACCTTCTACCAGATTGCAGAAGTTGGAACAGTTTGTTGCCAGGATGGGACGGGTCCTTCAGTATCTGCGCTGCTCTAGTCCGGCATCTCCTGGTGTAGGTGTCCTGAAGCGGGGGGAGAGCAATCCTGCAGCAGCGTTCTGCTGTACGGATCACTCTCTGGAGAGCTTTTTGGTCCTTCACACAGCTGTTCCCAAACCACGATGTCATGTTCTGTGTGAGGATGCTCTCCACAGCGCCTGTATAGAAAATCCTGAGGATCTTTGGAGAGACCCTGAACTTCCTCAGTTGTCGTAGGTGATACAGGCGCTGCCTAGCCTTTTTGGTCTGGACCTGAATGTGGGCAGCCCATGTCAGGTCTGAGGAGATGTGGACACCAAGATACTTGAAGGACTGCACCCTCTCCACTGGAGCTCCATTGATGATAATGGGCTTGTAGTCTCTGTGCTGACCCCTTCTGAAGTCCACCACCAGCTCCTTGGTCTTGCTGACGTTCAGCTGGAGGTGGTTGTCCTGGCACCACGATGCCAGATTCTTCACTTCATCCATGTAGGCCGCCTCATCGTTGTTGGAGATGGCACCCAACACCACTGTGTCGTCAGCAAACTTCACAATGGTGTTGGAGCCATGGGTGGCCACACAGTCTGAAGTGTAGAGGGAGTAGAGCAGTGGCGAGAGGACACATCCCTGAGGTGCTCCTGTGTTGATGGTGATGCTGTTGGAGAAGCACCTGCCCACCCTCACCACCTGAGTTCTGCCAGTGAGGAAGTCCAACACCCATGCACACAGACGGCTGTTAAGTCCCAGATCCCTCAGCTTTGTGAACAGTCTGCAGGGCACTATTGTGTTAAACGCTGAACTGTAATCAACAAACAGCATTCGCACATAGTTACCCTGTTTCTTGTCCACATAATACTTACCTCTTTAGCATTTATGGAGCCTCACTTCTTCAAAGAGACAGAAAAGGTGACAGAGAGAAGTAAGACAAGTAAGTAAGATAAGATAGGAGAGAGCAGAGAGGAGAGCCGGAAGGGGGGCACCCGATCTGGCTTCCCACACCTCCCCGCTGGATCGGGCTGTGCGCTCTACCTCCCCACTGCCTCCCAGAAAAGGGAAGAAGAGCAGAGGAGAGAAGAGCGGAATATTTTTCATTCTTCTTTTTAGTTTCAGTACCATGAGGTTAACTGCGCAGTCCCCAGGAGGCACTGAGACAGCTGTAGCAGTCAACCAGCAAAACTTCTAATGTTATGTTTTACCCTTTGACGCCCCCTGCTGAGGCAGGCCCACCACGATCAATCCTTGGCATGTGTATCGCGGTTAGCTGACTGCCTTAGCTGCCCAAGTGATGTCAGCCCTTTTTAGCCATAGCCAGTGACTGGTCCTCTCAGCAATTCAATTCAATTCAATTTTATTTATATAGCGCCAAATCACAACAAAAGTCGCCTCAAGGCGCTTCATAGATACAGAGAAAAACCCAACAATCATATGACCCCCTATGAACAAGCACTTTGGCGACAGTGGGAAGGAAAAACTCCCTTTTAACAGGAAGAAACCTCCAACAGAACCAGGCTCAGGGAGGGGCGGGGCCATCTGCTGTGATTGGTTGGGGTGAGAGAAGGAAGACAGGATAAAGACATGCTGTGGAAGAGAGACAGAGGTTAATAACAGATATGATTCAGTGCAGAGAGGTCTGTTAATACAGTGAGTGAAGAAGAAACACCCAGTGCATCATGGGAATCCCCATGCAGCATAACTAAGGGAGGATTCAGGGTCACCTGGTCCAGCCCTAACTATATGCTTTAGCAAAAAGGAAAGTTTGAAGCCTAATCTTGAAAGTAGAGATAGTGTCTGTCTCCTGAATCCAAACTGGAAGCTGGTTCCACAGAAGAGGGGCCTGAAAACTGAAGGCTCTGCCTCCCATTCTACTTTTAAATACTCTAGGAACAACAAGTAGGCCTGCAGAGCGAGAGCGAAGTGCTCTAATAGGGTGATATGGTACTACAAGGTCATTAAGATAAGATGGGGCCTGATTATTTAAGACCTTGTATGTGAGGAGCAGGATTTTGAATTCTGGATTTAACAGGAAGCCAAAACAGGAGAAATCTGCTCTCTCTTTCTAGTCCCTGTCAGGACTCTTGCTGCAGCATTTTGGATCAGCTGAAGGCTTTCAGGGAGTTTTTAGGACTTCCTGATAATAATGAATTACAGTCGTCCAGCCTGGAAGTAATAAATGCATGAACTAGTTTTTCAGCGTCACTCTGAGACAGGATATTTCTAACTTTAGAGATGTTGCACAAATGGAAGAAAGCAGTCTTACATATTTGTTTAATATGTGCGTTGAAGGACAGCAGTGTTAGCTAGCTCTCTTATAGCCTGCCGTTGTGCCTGTCCTCTGATCCCAATCTCTCTGAGCAGTTTTGCTGTTGTACTAGCAACAAAGCCCCTGCACCCCACTTCCACCTGGCGCACCTTGATCTTCCAGCGTCTGTCCTCTGCCTCAGCTGCCAAGTTGGCATACCGCAGCTTCTTACGCTCAAACGCTTCCACAGTTGCTTCCTCCCATGGTACCGTCAGCTCAATGACATACGCAAGTTAGACCAAAGGACGAGGTCTGGTCGCAGAGTAGTTGTTACGATCTCTGTGGGAAAAATTAGCCAATTATCCAAGTCCACTTGCATCTGCAATCCCTGGCAACCTTCAGCGGGCCCAGGTCCGGGGTTGAGGGGCTCGTCCTCGGCTTGTCCCATTCCCGGACAAATGTTGATGAAAACTGATGCTCCTCTTGGTTTGTGAAAGGTTGAGCGTTGATGGATTTCCTTTTGCGCTCTCAGCCAGACACCAGAGGACCTGGTTGTGTCTCCATGTGTGTCTGCCCTGAGTAAGGCTTACTCTTATTACTTTTTCTCGGTCACAAAATAAACTTTTAACATATTTCCAGGCGAGAATGTAGCTGTGTAAACTTCAAATATCTGCTCAGTTTATCAAGACGTCCAACGTTTTCGGAGACGTCTGTTACCCACCAGCTCGACAGCGAGCCGGGAGGTCGCGGGTCACTGAAGCCGAGAACGGCACAACTCCCGGCACATCACTTTCAGATCACCGCGGACTTTCACTACTCAGGTTAAACATGATATATAAAACACTTAGACAACCTAAAACGTTATTGTTGGGCTTTTTGTTTTATTTGCTCGTGAGTAAATCGGTTTGGCTGAGATCAGTGTTATTAGATTAGGTTAGATTAGATTAAACTTTATTAATCCCCCGGGTGGTTTTCACACAGCTGAATAAACGTCAAACAGAAAACTGATTAAACAGATGGTCGAGTTTACTCCAGTGTCCTGTTACATTTTAGACAGCAAGGAGCAGACGGACGAGTTTATTAAACTCCACCGAGACAGCGCTGACGCAGATCTGAAGGCGAGACCGTCCAGTTTCAGAGCTGTTTACTTCCGGCCTTCTCGGTCTTCAAAGGAACCCGCCCACGTAGACCGCGAAGGTGGAGGCAGCCCAAGAATTTGGACACCCCTCTTGACTTCATGTCCTTTTTTTTTTTTTTGTTTTTTTTTTGGCCTGTCCCGTTTGGCTCTTTTGCATCAGAATTGTTGTCTAAAGGCAAAGAAAGATGCCCAACGGATTTACTTTACCAAATTGACCATCCCAGCCTTGCCGTAATGGTCCATTTGATTCACCTTTTATTGTTTATTTTATTTTCACTTACTGAACACGGGACAGACTTGACTGGAGGAAAGAAGGGGAGAAAGAAAGAGGGAAAGAGAAACAGCTGAGAAGAGGGACGGGGGAGAAGGGCAAAAACCAACAGAACGGGCAGAGAAAAAAAATGCATATATCAATCACCTGGGTCACCTGCTGAGAAAGAAAAAAGAAAGCAAGCAGAAGAGAACAAGAGTAATAGAATAAACAACATCACAATGATATATGGGAATATGACAGTAAATACTAAATATTAAACATTATTGTGCAGCACATAAGATCAACAGAACACAGTGTGCTTTGAGGTAGGAGCCAAAAAGGGTGTAGTTTGTGGGTGTGATCACCCGTGTGTACACCTGTGAGCATGGACGCGCTTGTTTTTTTAAAAGGTTCCTTCATGTAATAATCTGCTAGAGGGTGTGGGGGGGCCACAGCCCCGTCCTCCAGGGCATGAAGCAGGTATGGAGGAGATCAAGACTCCAGACATCCAGAGGCCCCCAGAACACAAGAGATCAAGGAAGACCCACAGAGGGGCAGCCGCGCCACTGTCCCGGAAAGAGCTGAGGAGAGTCCCAGATGAGGGCTCACTCAGCAGCCGCGGAGCAGAAGCCAGGGGGAGTTGCAGTGACGCGCCCGTGAGCTCCGCCGGCAGCCAGCCGTGCCTGAGTGACCGAGCCCCAGGCCGAGAGGCCGGGGGCACCCCACCTCCGAAGTGGCCCGAGCGAGCCCCAGGCTCCAGGCCCCGATAAGCGGCCGCCAAGGAGTGAGCCGGTGTGTACCTGGACGCCCATCCCCAGACACAAAGAACCACCAACGCACCGACACCTGAGGGAGTCCGCCACTGGCAGGGGAAGTGGTGGTAGGGGGAGATAGGCCTCCAAACCTTGGAGGGCCTGAGATGTCCCCAGAGAGGTGGCGTCTGATACCCAACCTGACATATAGACACAGACATACAGGCACACACAGACACAAACATCCATTCCCACCCTCATGCTCTCATATGCACTTACTCCATGTCTTCATGTCCTTGACTTCCTGTTGGTTTTCAGATGCTGTGACTCCGGAAAGCGAGCTGGAGAACACCCATCAGGAGAACGCTGCAGCTCACGGTAACGAAGCGCGTCACAGACGCCGCGCCAGCTTCCTCCACACAGACGCCATAATAACACAGCTCAGAGACAGGACGACACTCGGTACTGCAGTACATGCAGTGCTGAGTGTGTTAGTGACCACAGGTGTATCAGCAGAGCGTCACACTCGTCGCTTCCTCATCTCTGAAATATTTGAATGTTGGAGTTTTTCTCCCTCTGCTGTTTAAACTCAGCTGTTGGTGTTTTAGACTCTGTGACAGAAACAGACGAAGGTTTACAAGCTTCAGTGCGTTTAGGTCAGTTAGGGTGAAGCCGTGATCAGACCACTGCAGACGCTGATGCTCGTGCCTGCAGCTCTGACCTCACCTGGTCAGTGTAAACAGGAAGTGTCACACCGAAGCTGTCTGACACTTCCTGTTTTTTCTTCTTCTCTGTTTTTTGCAGAGCACCGAGTGTTCACCAAACCCCCGCTGCTCTTCTGAGGCGGTCGCTGTGACAGAGGAGGAGAAAACGACTCCCATCAGCCAGCTGTCTGCTAATGGACAGAGCACAGAGGACACTGTGAAAGGGGCGGGGTTTCAGTGTGATGTCAATAGGTGAAATGTGACCTCACGAGGAAGCTCTGCCCCACGGGATCTGCTTCTGTGACTAATGTGAAAGTGGGTGTGAACTGTTACCCGAAGGGGGCGGAGTCACAGCTGGACGTGTTTGATGCTTAGAAAACTGCATTTGACGGTGACACAGGTGCGCTCCGGTCTTAACGAGCTTAACGAGGCGGCCGTCCCACAATGCTCTGATTTACTCGACTGTATTTTGTTTACTGTCGTTTGTTTTTGTTTTTTATTAGTAAAAAAACGAGAATGAATCAGTGACGAGTTGAGTTCAGAGCCAGGAACTCTGCTTTTGTCTCACTGCAGGAAGCTTCTTCCCTTGGCTCTTGACGGAGGCCGTCGCACTTTCTCCTTCTCCCTCTCTCTTATCTTTCCTGTTTGGCTTCTCGTTTGTATAGTCTCGCTTATTCTCTAACGCTCAGAGAGTCTCCCAGACTTGTTCTCTGAAAACCTAAAGAAGAATAATTTGATCAGCTGGTCCCTTAATGAAACTTCTGGGCTTGGGAGAGACGTTTGCTGCCGGATACTCGATGGTCGGTTGCATCGTGTGTCTGGCAACAATCTACCAGTTCAGAACCACGATAACAGAGTTCAGGCTGATTGGAGCCGGCTCGGTTTATCGAAGAACAAGAAGCGGCTACAAAATCCCACAAGGCTGCCCATCGTCTATCATGTCGATAGACGATGGGCAGGGCTGTGAGTAAGACTGTGTTTATTGAACGCAATATGGATACGATCGTTGAGAAGAACAACGGGAATTGAGAGACTTGGTGACCTGTGACGGACATCAGACCAACTAACACTAACCAAAACAGCTACCATCTCCATCTCATGCGCCAGCTGGATGCTCAAGGCAGCAGCTGACGGGAATAACAAAACTGTGTTGTGACTCCCCCCCCCATTCAAGTCCACTCGCATCGACTGAAGATTGTTGACTTTTGCCTAACCGGGCGAAAGGACACTTTCTCACACACACAAACACACACAAACACACACATATGCATACTGACACAGACCTCCACTCACCCCCCACCCCCTCCAAACGCCTTCCAGGCTCATGTCTTTATGTTGGGAGATGTGCTGATTCCTGTGCTGAGGTGTTTTTCTGTTCTCTGTTGCAGCTCAGTCTGGGGGGAGTTCTTTTTCTCCTCGTCTTTCCTCATGTTGTGCATTTTCCAGTGTTATACCTCTGACCTGTCTTCCCCATGTGATGTTTGTCTAATGTATGTATGGTCGGAGGGTAAGATGGCGCTGGCAAAGGTCAGCAGCCTTAACCCAACAAATTTTCCGCACGTGGGCTAATAAAGGTTATCTTATCAATTTTGGTCCTGCTGTGGCTGAAACACAGCCCGGTTCAGCACTGACAGGTTCGTGGGTCCAAATGATGCTCCACAGAGAGCTGATGATGATGAAGGTCAGAGGGAGGATGATGAAGGAACGCACTCAAACAGCTCGCTGACCTGTGAACCAGTAACATGGTTAAACTAACTCTTATAGTGACCTTTGACCCTTGATTACCTCAGCTGCTGAACATGACCCATGTTTCTTGTTTTCCTGTTACACACAAACCACGCTGCTTTTACAAACTCAGCATTTCCTGTTTGTTTCAAAGTAAAGGACTGCCATTCCAATTGAATAAAAGCCTTTAACCCTTTAAAGCCGGTCGGAGCGGGCACGCTCTGTTTTGCGCAACTATTTTTAAATCCCGGTAGCTCTGCAACCACTAAGCTAGTGCAATAATTTGTTTTGCATATGAAAGAGGAGTTGTACTTACATCTTATGCCATCAGCTTGTCCTCGGTCACGGTTTCCTTCCACATAAAGCTTTGCAAAAACTGCATAAAAAGCACTTGCAGGAACTAAAACATAATATTGCAGAAACACGCTTTGCCGTGACATAATTTTGCGGAAATGTAGTTTTTTACCATCAGGGCCTCATGAGCCTATACTGGTGTTTTTAAAAGTTATGTTTGACTTTATGACTTTCTGTGTCGTTTCTGGGATGCTGAGGACTCATATTGCACTGCTGGAAATAGTTTATTTTGATGCAGATGCTGTTTTTTTGCAAATTTGCATTATGATATTTATATTTGTTTTTCCTGCAGTGTATAAAAATTGGTATATTTGAAAAATAAAACTATGGAGACACTTAAAATAAATTTCCTGTTGTTGTAAACCTTTTTTTGCAACTTTTTTGTATTTACAGTTTTGAGGGATAAACCTCTTAAATTTCTCTAACTAGAAATATGTGTAAAAAAAACAAAAACGATTTTCAATTTTTTTGTAGTTTATTGCACTTTGTTGCAATTTATGTAATTACTATGCACTTAATGCAGACATATTATTAACATTTGGGCTATAATGGTTGTATTGATGTATATCAACTTGAAATGCTCCCAAAAATGGCTCCACGGCATGTAAAAATATAATATAAGCTCTGGCGGACTTGGTTCTACGGTAGGTCTTAAAGGGTTAAACCTTGCAGAGCTTTTATTTTGAAACATCTTTATGTCACCTGTAGTTACCTGGTGATATAAAGATGATACCTGGATGATTACAGATCTTCCTTCACCTGAATCTACCTGTGACCTCTGGAGCCCATCCAGCAAAGAGCCGAGGTCCAACCCGCGTTCTCCTTCATCCCGATGGAAGCACGGCGCTCCTGTCGGGTCAGGGTCACACTACCATAACGCTTGAACAACTGGCACAGTTGAAACTTCCAACAGTTCCTGAAAGCATCGGCTCTGTGCTTTTCACTGTTATTAGGGTCATTACGGTAACCAGGCAGGAAACACCTCCGAACCTTCAAATACAACAGAAACACCGTAAAAATCACAAATGTGTAATGAAAGGTGTTTCCTGTAGAGCCATCACACGCTCTGTTCTCCGTGCCAGCCTCATGCTGCTGCGACACCATCAGTGTTTATGCACGTGTGTGTAAAACAGTGTTATGTGTGCTGCGATGGTTTCGTCTGTACGTGTGGTTTGATGATGACCATCCAGATCTTTGCTAACCGGACCTCTTTAAGTCAGAGTTGAATGTCTCTGCTGTGAAGGTTAGACTGCACTAACGTCCCCGCGGTGAGTGGCTCTGGCACTTCCTTTAGAAACACATCTTTCAATTCAATTTTATTTACACAGCGCCAAATCACAACAACAGTCGCCTCAAGGCGCTTCATATTGTAAGGTAGACCCTACAATAATACATACAGAGAAAAACCCAGCAATCACTGGCCAGATTACTCTTAAAAAGTACATTTTTAATGTCAACAACCTTTTTTTGAACTGGATAAATAAAGGATAAAAGTCACTGCCAAAAACTGACTGCAGCTTCTCCTGTAACAGGAATGTTGCTGGTGGCTCAAAGTGACCTGATATCATTAATGAGGGAAACATTTGACATGTTTCACATATTATAGACCAACAAGTTATTCATAGCAGGTTAAATACGAGCAATCAGTGTAGGGCAGAAACCGGAAATCAGTTTTTGGCAGACGAATCTAATCTTTTGTTTTTACACAGCACTTTATCAAACTGTTGTCTGCTACAGAGTTACAAGTATTATACTAATAATACAGCATCCACCATCTCCTGCTTGCATATTTCTGAAAACATCTGAGTGGTGTGGCAGCCACGAGTGAGCCCTGCAAACCCTGTGGATGGACGATGCAGTGGACAGTGGGAGGATCCTAAAGCTCTTTGCAGACCACCCTGTGTGATTCTCCACTCACCAACCAGAAAAGACAAACCGCAGGTCTCAGTTGCTGCACCCCATCCACGTCTGATCTTCAGCAACACTGCCAGAGACTTCCTGTAATCTATTACAGTTGTAAAAGACTTCCTGTAATCTATTACAGTTGTTAAAGAAACGGTCCAGGATCAGGTCACTCAGGTTAATCCTGTGTGAACAACTGGAAATGTTGTTTTTCCATCTTTACTGTGTATTTGAAATATTCTTGTTTAATTGTTATTGTTATTTATTTATTGCTATCACATAAATATCCATGTAATATTGTTCAAAGTTAGCGTCGTGTTCATACATGTTAAAAATGCCTGTAAATCAAATTAAATTCAGTGACAATTACTGTTTGTTTGAATCAATTTATTAATAACATAAAACCTTTAAACTAATGCAACACATAACAATGTAACAAATATATTCAAATAAATAAATTTCTCAGTACGTAACTCATTTGGGAACTGATCTTTCTAGAAGTGAAACAGTCGGTCCATCCTCCCCCTGCTCTCCTCTCCTCAGCCTCTCTTTGCTGCCTCATGTCCTCTCTGATGAGCTCCAGCAGCTCATCTCTTCTCCTCTTCCTCCCTGTCGTAGGTGGCTGAGCCGCTTCGTCATCGCTGTCGTTTTGGTCACACACTGCTGTGCTTGGCCCTGGAGTGTCCTCAGGGAGAGAGGACATTAGGACAGGAGGCTTAGTGGAAGGCATCTGCCCTATCACCTCATCCATGAGGGCAAACCAGGGCCAAGCACAGCAGTGGGCTTCCACTGACCCCTCTCCTGAGCCTGGATACTTGCAATCCTAAAGGCAGAGGAAATCAAAGATGACAGCAGGCAAATAAAAACACCACAACAACTCTTAGTAGTTGCACATTTATTAACTTGTGTTCTTAAGAATCATCTTCTTGATAACACACAGACGTACTTTGTATTCTTTAAAGTTATCTCATGTCTTCTGGCCTGCAAGGGGGTGACTTTCCCCTGCAGGCCCATCTTCTCCAGAATTGTCCTGATCACACACAACACATAAGAGAAGAGAGGAAACCATGGCAACCATGTTAATCCCTAAACCCAGCAGAACACCAGAGGAACGCCGTGTGGACATCACAGGTTCTGCACAGCAGCGGTCCGTGAGTCGTTTGGTACCGGGCCACGAGAGTTGAGGCTCCGCTGTGAAATTTATGGTTTTCAGGGTTTGTATCGTTCCCTGGGTCTTTCCCTTGTTGTAGTTGTGTCTTATTTTGAAAGAAATATTTACACGTTACCATAGCGACCGGGGCGCATTAAGGGGCAGAGAGGAGGATGTTACTCTCAACGTTGGCGCATTTTCAGGAGGAAGCTGCTAATGAAGTTACACAATGACACAGTTAATTCAAGTTTATTATTATATTTACCAAAGACCCGTTTTTTCCTGGTCGTATCATTTATTTTGTTGTATTTACCCACAACACCTTAAAGGCCGCTCCCTGTCTGACATTAAAAAGGTTGGGGACCGCTGCTGTGCAGCATGAGGGTTAATAAAACCGCACTCATATGAATAAACTGTAAACGGATTCATTCTTGTACCTCCACGCCACAGGGGCCCAATCCTGCACCCAGTGAAGAGGTGATCGTTTTCTCCTCATTTTAATAAAATGACTGTTTGGTCTTTGTTCCTCACAACATGTCACCATAAAGATTAATTTAAAAAATCAAAATTAGCTGTATGTAAGCAGCAATACATGAAAAACCGTGGGACCTACCATACAAGCTGGTTTAGGCTTATTAAATTAAAAAAAAAACATGTCTATATGTAACAGGTGTATTAAAAAATAATTCATATTTCATCCTGCAGTGTTATTTTGCTTTGTCAGTATCGATTATGTATATGTGCTTATTTATATATGTTTATTTTCTGAATTTATATTTTGGGAGCTTTTATTTTGTTTGTGTGACCTTTGACTTCCCATGAAGTCACTTCCTGTGTGCTATTTTCCTCAGTTGCCTAGAGGCCCCGCTGAGGAGAGTTATGCAGAGTCCAGTGAAGTGAAGTCGCTGTACTGTTTTTATTTTAAACAGTTCTGGGAGAATAAGTGAGAGCTGACTCCTCGGGTCACTCGCACAACGCAGAGAACTCACAGCAATCAGAGTTTAAGGCCAGACCGGCTACACGTGCAGATGCCCGAAGCTTAACAACACGACCGCTATAACAATTTAACTTTTGTACCACCAGATGTTCACATACTTACATTTGAAAGTGTTTTCCTCTCCCGCTCCGACCACCATCGTTATCAGAAAGTCTCCTGTACGGCCCGCAATGAATCCTGGTAGGACACGAAGGACACATCGGACCCATCCTTCAAATTTGGGGAAAAGTAGGACGCATTTGTCGCCACATTTTGAGCGCTCTTTGAATTCGGACAGCCTTCGTCACTTCACTGTGACATCATTTCCTCCAAACACGTCCTCGGGAGGATCCTTCCCCTGAATTCGGACACAGCTAAAGAGATGATCTGACATCGCCGTGTTGGTGTTGATCCTGGAACAACATTTACTATGTTGATCTGTAGTGATGGGCAGATGAAGCTTCATGAAGCACTGAAGCTTTTCATCCAATTGGTTCATCCCAGCGCAAAGCTTCTTGAAGCTTCATTTGCTCTAGTAGGCCACCTACTGGACGTAAAAATATTAGTTGGCATGAATTTGAAGAGTGTGGCCTTTTGCACACAGCCTGTAAATGTCAACAACAAAAGGAGTGTGTAAAACATGTATATTGTAGTGATGGCAGTATACTGTGTATATTTATACTGGCAGTATGGAAAATGATCATTTGGAAATGCTTAAAATGGAAACGATCATTTACTGTGAGGTGAGGTGTGGTTGGGGTGTGGACAGTGGTTGTGCTTTTGTAACGTTGAGGTATGGACAGCTACACACTGAGGCTCAGTCCTGCCTGTTCACATTTTATTCTGTAAAAACTAAATTTTCACTGCTTTTATGACCTTTTTAGTGGGGAGAACATAGCTGGGATTTAATGATTTAACAAATCTTTAGTAACATCACTGCATGCTATATTATCATTGCATTTGATGGCTCACCTGGTCTTGCTCCACAATCGGTGTTCCCCTTATTCTCATGCAAAGCTCTGTAGTGCCTAAGCATGGATGAGGTGTTGTTGTTATATCCCAGCTCCCTGGCACATAGCAAACACTTCACCTTGTACACAACGACAGCTCAACATAAATTGTATTGCACCATCAGTATCATGAAAATACATCTTCTGTAGAAATTTACATACCTTGTTGGGAGGAATAAGATCAAAATGTTCCCACACAGGGGAGGACAGCCTCCTCTTCTTAGCTGGCTCCATTCTCTCCTGACTTTCTCTCCTCACTCTCATAAACCTCCAAACTGTCTCCAAACTCTCTCTAACCGCAGCTCTCCATCAAACACCCACATTTTGAATGAAGTCTGAGGGTTTATATCGCTGTCATATCTCGCGGCAAAGTTCGAACCACTTCATGAACCAGTTACGTGGTACAGCCGGGCAGCGAGGCTTCGGACGTCATCATTTTCAGCTCCTCCCATAAATGAAACAAGCCTCGATACGCGCATCGCGGAAACGCCCCCTCCATTACTCGACACAAGCTTCGAAGCCTTGATACAGAACGTCACATCACTATTGATCTGGGAACAACACCAACATGACGATATCAGATCGTGCGCTAAAGACATGCTGTGGAAGAGAACCAGCGATCTGGAGACAGATCTTCATCATCACTCTGAGGACAGTCGTCTGTGAGAGCATGATGTAAACATACGAGCCACCCCTCCCGATCTTTCTGGGAGAATCCCAAACTTCAGTGCCCCTCCTGAAATTCTCCCGGAGCCACCATTCACCCAAATTTCCCCTGATTGTCCATCCAGACAACAAAAATGAAAAACCATATCCCAGAATTCATAGCGCAGCCCAGCCAATTCCAGTCAGTGTTGCCAACTTAGCGACTTTGTCGCTATATTTAGCGCGTTTTCAGACCCCTTAGCGACTTTTTTTCTAAAAAGCAACTAGCGATAAATCTGGCGGCTTTTTCTGGTGTTATTGGAGACTTATTTATGACGACTTTTTGACGTGAAAGGGCGTGTCACTCTTACTCTCAGCAAGCAGCGGTGCTGCCGTGGGCACCTCACCTGTGCTAAAGCGCTCACGGGCGGAGGATAGTCCTCCCCCAGCTGCTATCAGGGCAGGAGACGTTCACACCTGTGCGTCCGAACTGCAAATGAATCGCGCATGAGCGAAGCCGCTGCTCCGCACTGACTGTAACGCAGTCAGTTCTTCTTTTACTGTTGTGCTGTTTTGTGGATCACAAGGTTTAAAACTACTTATAAACACACACACAAAGTAACTCCACCAGAGCGCCTATTTCAGGTCACTTTTGCCGGTCCAAGCCCGGGTAAAGGAGCAGGGTTGGAACTGTGACATTAAAAAACAATAATTGCTAAAAGAATAGAATAGCCTTTATTGTCATTGTACAGAGTACAACGAAATTGGAGTGCCACTCCCTTGGTGCAAGTTTCAATAATAAATATAAATGTAAAATATAAAAAGTACAAAAAAACAATCGTAAGTACTCAAACAATAGTATGTACAATATATACAGGATAGCAGCATTAATATGATGACAGTATGAATAGCAGCATAATATAATGACAGTATGAATAGCAGCATAATATAATGACAGTGACGGTATGGAATAGGTTCAATTGTTTTTGTGCTTATTTACTACGGTGATAGCTCTGGGAAAGAAGCTATCCCTGAATCTGTTTGTCCTGGTTTTATGTGACCTGTACCGTCGGCCTGACGGTAATAGTTCAAACAGTTGGTTGCTGGGGTGAGAGTGGTCCTTGATGATATTGCCAGCTCTGCTGAGGTACCGAGAGTTTGCAGTGACCTCCAGGCTGGGCAGAGAGCAGCCAGTGATCTTCTGGGCTGTGTTGATGACCCTCTGCAGTACTTTCCTGTCTGCAGCTGAGCACCCTGCATACCATGTTGTTATGCCGTACGTTAGGATGCTCTCTATGGTGGCTCTGTAAAATGTCACCAGCAGCCTCTCCTCCAGGTTGTTCCTCCTGAGCACTCTCAGAAAGTGGAGACGCTGCTGGGCCTTTTTAACCACCGCTGTAGTATTTGCAGTCCAGGAGAGGTCATCAGATATCTGCACGCCCAGAAACCTCATGGAGTGTACCCTCTCCACACAGCTCCCGTGAATGTAAAGTGGGGCCGGGTCTGCTCTGCCCTTCCTGAAGTCCAAGATAAGTTCTTTAGTTTTCGTGGTGTTCAGTTGGAGGTTGTTAACTGAACACCACTCAGTCAGTCTGTTGACCTCATCTCTGTAGTCCGACTCATCCCCCCTTGAGATGAGTCCAACCACTGTGGTGTCATCCGCGAACTTTATGATGGTGTTTGAGAGATGGGTAGGGGAGCAGTCGGATGTGTAGAGCGTAAACAGGAGGGGACTCAAAACACATCCTTGTGGAGACCCGGTGCTGAGTGTGATGGTGCTGGACCGGTGGGGGCCGAGTCTGACAGACTGTGGTCTATTTGTCAGGAAGTCCTTGATCCAGAGGCAGATGGGGGTGGAGAGTCCCAGGTGAGACAGTTTCTGGACCAGGATCTCCGGGATGATATGATTGAATGCTGAGCTGAAGTCCAGAAAGAGCATTCTCACATAGCTTCCTCGGTGCTCCAGGTGACTCAGCGCAGTGTGGAGCACTATGGTGATAGCGTCCTCGGTGGAACGATTTGTCCTGTAGGCAAATTGGTGGGGGTCCAGAGTGGGAGGCAGACCGGCCCTGATGTGCTGACAGACCAGTCTCTCAAAGCACTTCATCACTACAGGCGTAAGTGCAACAGGCCTGTAGTCATTTGGGCTGGCCACAGCTGTCTTCTTGGCGATGGGGATGATGGTGGAGGTTTTGAGGCAGGGCGGGACGGTGTTTGATGACAAGGAAAGGTTGAAGATTTTAGTGAAGACTCCGGTCAGTTCGTCAGCACATGCTCTGAGAACCTTTCCATGTATTCCATCAGGACCTGCCGCCTTCCTGGGATTCACTGACCTTAGAACACACCTCACTTGGTGCTCCCTAAGTGTTAGTGTGCCAGTGCTGGGGGCGGGTGGAAGTGGTGTGGCAGCTGAGGGCCTGGTCGTCTCAAAGCGGGCGAAGAAACGGTTTAGATCCTCAGCCAGTGAGGCATCAGTCCTAGATGTCGCCTGGTTATTGCTTCTGTAGTTGGTAATGTGATTGATCCCCTGCCACATTTTTCTGGGGTCGTTGTCAGCAAAGTGATCTTCAATCCTCCTCCTATAGGCAGCCTTAGCTTTCCTGATGCCTCCACTCAGGTCTGCCCTGGAAATTAAAGAAAGAATTAAAGAATTAAAGAAATTTAATTTGTAGTTCTAAATAAACTCTAAATGCATTTAGGACGTTTTTTACTCACTTTATGTCTCTTCCACGATGTTATTTCTCTCTCCAACAGCGTAGGTTACAATTACATTAGCATGACCAATTATGCAAATTAGGTGATGACGTCATTTAGCGACTTCTAGCGACTTTTAGGACAACCAATAGCGATTGTCCTTACTGAGGAGTTGGCAACACTGATTCCAGTTCCCAACAATGGCTACTACTACTGCAGCTACTTAGCTTTAATATTACTCTTATTACTCCTTCTGGGTCGAAAATAAACTTTTAACATATTTTCAGGCGAGAATGTAGCTGTGTGAACTTCAAATACCTGAGCCGGTGAGAACTGCGGACTCCCGGCACATCGTTTTCAAACCCCCGCGATCTTAAACATGATATATAATGTAATTGTTGGGCTTTTTTCAGTGTTTTGTTTGTTCGTGAGTAAATCGTTTGGCTGAGATTAAAGTTATTAGATTAGATTAAACTTTATTAATGTGGTTTTCACACAGCTGAATAAACGTCAAACAGAAAACTGATTAAACAGAAGTGATTTGGTCGAGCGTTTACGCGTCCGGTTATATTTAGATAGCAGGGAGCAGAGGAGAGAGTGGTGACGTAGCTCTGAGGGCTAGACCGTCACAGTCGCTCACTTCCAGCCTACCCGGCTTTCGGAGGACCCGGCCCACTTAGACCACGAAGGTGGGTGCAGCCCGTTTGGACAGCCCCGGCTGGGGGACAGTAATCACGGTCACATTTAACTTACTTTAAATAGATCATTTTAAACAAATAAACACTGTAAAATTGTGTGTGTGTGTGATGGTGGCATGAATTGTGTCATGACATTAACCTGCTGTGATTTGACCCATTTCCACTCGCTAACAGACACACACCTTGTTCCCATAGCGACAAAGTGAAATAAATGAGGACAGTGGGTCAGCTCACTGACACACACACACACACACACACACCTGCACATAGAGGGCCTGCACTGTGTGAATCACTGTGACTCAGAGCCTGAGCTGCAAACGTGTTTCCTGAGTGGGTCCTTTGAGACTCGTCTGTTTACAGTAAACCTCCTGAAGCAGTTAAAGGAACACGCTCGTCCTGATTGGCCGATCAGACGGCAGCTCAGAGGGCGAGGGCTTAACGAGCAGCTGATTGATCGTTAAATTAAAGCTGAATCAAAGTTTGAGATAAACTTGAAATAAAGTCTGAAGTTCTCAGAATAAATCAGGTCATAAAAAAGTTCAATTAAACACAAAGTTCCTCTTTGATGTCCACACAACCATTTCCTGTCAGAGCTGCGGGTGGGCGGAGCTGCTAGGCCTCATTAGCACATTAGCACCTGGAGAAGCACGCACATCCATATTCATGAGTCCAGGAGTCCATCACACTCTCAGGGTAATTAGCTGCTCTCGTTAGCCTCTCTGATGCTAATCTGGGGACAAACTCGTCCAAACAAACAACAACAAAGAGTTTGATCTCTTAACGAGCTGCTGCGCATAACGAGCTTAACGAGTCCTGTAAAGATGAGGAACGCTTAATGAGATCAACAAAGAAACAAGCTGCTATCACACACAGCTCAGAGCAGGTCTGACGACTAGTGGTGGGCGGATCGATCCAAATATCGATAGTATCGATCCCAAGTCGGGATCGGATCGATACTAGCCTGGTTAGATCGATTCTTTACTTTGAGTTCTGCTTCTTTGCTGTGCTTTCGGCAAAAACGAAACAGCCAGGCTGGACTCGCCGCTCCTGTGTGCAGGAACACTTTGCTCCCCCCTCTTATGTTTCGTGTGTTGCGCTGACACGTCACGTGACTTAGACACTTTGGGGGTTATTAAGTTGTTTACATATTAATTATATATTTTGTTTTTGTTGTTGAGAATTTTAATTGTAATTTGTGTGTTATAGTTCATCAACAGTATTTGTTTTAATTTGTTTACTGGTTTGCGGCAGACCCGACGGCATTTTCATGCTTCGCCTCATCATTTATTCTTAAAATAATCACACGGTTGCTGTAACAGTACATTCAACGGCTGCAGCTCTCCCGCTGGCAGCCGCACACATCACCACCACCAAACCTGCAGCGGCATCGCAGAACACGCCCTGCCACATACCCCCATCGCCCGCTTCACCCCACCCGCGAGCTGGCGAGGGAATCGGCCCGGACCATCGGCGCCCCCATGCGACAGGGAAGTGTCCACTCTGGCGGTCGCCCGCACCTCCAGCGGAAGCCCGGGAGCTGGCCTGATGGCCACCCATATGGCAAGCAGCGGCGGTGCAGCAGGAGTGGAAGTGAGCCGGGGCTCAGAGGCAGCTGGGCAGACGGCCGGCACGCAGGCTGCATGGTCCTGCGTGCCGCCTTCAGGCGTGGCAGGACGCCCACGCACCTCGACCTCCGTCTCCAGCTTTGCAGGGCCCGCTGGCACGCCAGCCTCCGGCTCACCCCGAGCCGCGCGCTGTCCACCCTTACAGTGATCACCCGGTTGCTGTAACAGTAGCCTACATTCAACGGCTGCAGCCCTCCTGCTGCCAGCTGTACACATCACCACCAAAAACAACAACAGCACAAGCAGCGCACAGGTTTTAAGCCGGCGAGGCATGATTGTAGATGCAGTGAAGGTGAGTCCATCTCATCTGCAGCAGCATCGCAGTACACGGCCGCCAGAATAATAAAGCATTTTTTATTTAATTATAAATAAATTATTTCTCCTAATTATGTCCTGGGTTTTAAGTAATTAATAATACAAAAGGAAAAATCACAAAAAACACTTAAGGTCATGAAAATTAATTGCGATCTAGCAATTCAATGAGGCATCCACCCTATTTATTGAAAAGTATCGGTATCGGCGATACTGGCCCGTATTTACTTGGTATCGGATCGATACCAAAATATGCAGTATGGCACACCACTACTGACGACCTCGCTAACCAGTTCCTGTGGATCTGTGATGTGACCTCTGACACTCAGCAGATGTGCGCGTAAACGTCTGCTGCTCGTCCAGACTCGAGTACTTGCTGTCCAACATCTA
Organism: Rhamphochromis sp. 'chilingali'; assembly: GCF_963969265.1. Taxonomy (NCBI): domain Eukaryota; kingdom Metazoa; phylum Chordata; class Actinopteri; order Cichliformes; family Cichlidae; genus Rhamphochromis; species Rhamphochromis sp. 'chilingali'. The sequence continues at coordinate 34,592,334 of NC_137946.1, forward strand.
CCACAGCCAATCAGTGTTTGTGATGTCATCATTCCAGTTTACTTACTTTAAATGAAAATTAGATTAGCTTCTTAGATTAGCACGTCTAGCGTTAGCACATTTTGTGAGTCTGCCAGCTGTGAGCTCAGAGGACAGATGTGATTTCTATTCTCTGATTGGCTAAAAACAGGTGAAGCTAAAACAGTGATGAGTAACAATAACCCGACGACACAGCTTTAAGGACTGTAAGCTTTCTGTGTGACGGCCAGCAGGGGGCGACGCCACTGAGCTTCGTCACTGTAAATATTGTTCATCCATAAGAGCTGACTGGTTAAGAGGTTGTGACTGATGAGTTGGTAGCCAATGCGAGAGCAGAGTGAAGTTTACTCTGAGCGGCCATCTTTGTCACTCATGTGGGCGTCTATTTTATTCTATTTTACTTTAGGCCAGATCTCGAATATCGTAATCTTCCCGTTCACAGACATCCGTGATACAAACTCAGGTTGTGAGGTCACGACGTCACACGTGTTAAAAATGATACTAATCAGTCTGTTCCTGGCCCCGCCCACTGCAGCTCCATGGATACAGCTGATCAGCACACATCCTCCTGATTGGCGGTCTTTATAGAGAAACCGCAATCACAGCAGATGTTTGGATGTTTTTATTCTCACAAAACAAACTGATCAATAAGAACAGCTAATCAATAACAATACACACTTATCGGGGTCAGTGACCTCTGACCTCACAGCATCTCTGTACATTTACATGTTTCTAAACTAACATGAAGCCGATCGATACACGATCGATTTAGCTGCTGGGTCTGCGGGGCGTCTTCAGTATTTTGGTCTCTTCACGTCGACCCTGAAAAAAATAAGTCTTCCATCATTTATGATGTCATACATAAGGTCACTGCTGCCTGATTGGCTGACAAAGTGATAAACGAGGAGCTGAGAACAAACAGGAAGTAGTTACCCGTCAGCCTCCATCTTCTTCCTCTTCTCGATGATCTGAAACAAAAACAGCTGCTTCAGCGTCGTGTTTGATTGGTTTACAGCGTGTGTGTGTGTCTGTGTTCACTCTGCCTGTGTGTGTGTCTGTCTCACACGATCTGATATCGGCGTGTTGGTGTTGTTCCAGGATCAACATTGCAAGTGACCAATCAGAATGTTGTGACGTCATACTTTTGGGACTTCGGGAAAAGCCGCTGTGAAACAAAAAACTGTACTTAAGCTGCGAGAAACCGCCTCTGTCCGCCGATCAACGGACCCTGACCCTTTAATAAACGCTGAGCAGAACTGATATTGTCCTTGCAACATTGGAATTTCATAAATGCACGAATGTCTCGGCGTGCCAAAGAATAACGTCACAACAATGTGATTGGTCACTTGCAATGTTGAACCTGGAACAACACCAACACGAGGATATCAGATCATCCGTCTCTCACCGCGCTGATCTTCTTCCACTGGCGGTCGAGCTCTGCCTTCTCATTGGTCTCTTTGAAACGTCGTGTCTTCCTGCCTTCAGACATCTTGATGCCGTACTGGAAGGCAGCCCTGTAGACACACACACACACACAGAGTGAAGACACACACACAGACACACACACAGGCTGCCTGTCAGTCAGAGCGGAGGGACACAGTAGCACGCACTTGGGCAGCGCCTCCTTGTTGTTCATGTAATCCGAGTACTCCTCCTGAGTGTCGAAGTCCCAGCGGCCCAGAGGACCCTTCTTATTGCCCTGGAACACACACAGAAAAGCATCATGTTGCTGTGTGAGGATGAGCTGCAGTGCATGCTGGGAGTCAGAGTTACCTGGTCCATCTTACTGTAGTCCACCTCTTCATCACTGTCCACGGCCAGGTCGTCCATCCTACACACACAGATGTAGTCACACACACCTGAAGGTTAACGCACCGTGTGTCTGTGTGTGTCTGTGCGTGCGTCTGTGTGCGTGTCTGTGTGTGTGTGTCTTACGTAGCAGGGTAACACTCTGCGTATGAGTTTGATCCTCCAAAAAAATCTCCCAGCTGCTCCTTACTGGAGTCTCTCCTCTGAGAGCCAGTACACACCAGCTAAGGACAAGTACTGCAGTAACACCACACACACACACACACACACACACGCAGTACTGGTGTCGGTACCCTGTATCACTGTACCACATACATACATGTATCTATATTGTGTATTTTCTTGTGTGTAGTACTACAGTTGTTCAGTACGCTCACGTGTTACTACTCCCGCTCACGCGTTACTACTCCCGCTCACGCGTTACTACTCCAGCTCAGGCCGTACTACTCCAGCTCACGCGTTACTACTCCAGCTCACGCGTTACTACTCCCGCTCAGGCGTTACGACTCCCGCTCACGCGGTACTACTCCCGCTCACGCGTTACTACTCCCGCTCACGCGTTACTACTCCCGCTCACGCGTTACTACTCCCGCTCACGCGTTACTACTCCCGCTCAGGCCGTACTACTCCCGCTCAGGCCGTACAACTCCCGCTCAGGCCGTACTACTCCCGCTCAGGCCGTACAACTCCCGCTCAGGCCGTACTACTCCCGCTCAGGCCGTACTACTCCCGCTCAGGCCGTACTACTCCCGCTCAGGCCGTACTACTCCCGCTCAGGCCGTACTACTCCCGCTCAGGCCGTACAACTCCAGCTCACGCGTTACTACTCCAGCTCACGCGTTACTACTCCCGCTCAGGCCGTACTACTCCAGCTCAGGCCGTACTACTCCCGCTCACGCGTTACTACTCCCGCTCACGCGTTACTACTCCCGCTCACGCGTTACTACTCCCGCTCACGCGTTACTACTCCAGCTCAGGCCGTACTACTCCAGCTCAGGCCGTACTACTCCCGCTCACGCGTTACTACTCCCGCTCACGCGTTACTACTCCAGCTCACGCGTTACTACTCCCGCTCACGCGTTACTACTCCCGCTCACGCGTTACTACTCCCGCTCACGCGTTACTACTCCAGCTCACGCGTTACTACTCCCGCTCAGGCCGTACTACTCCAGCTCAGGCCGTACTACTCCCGCTCACGCGTTACTACTCCCGCTCACGCGTTACTACTCCCGCTCACGCGTTACTACTCCCGCTCACGCGTTACTACTCCCGCTCACGCGTTACTACTCCAGCTCAGGCCGTACTACTCCAGCTCAGGCCGTACTACTCCCGCTCACGCGTTACTACTCCAGCTCAGGCCGTACTACTCCAGCTCACGCGTTACTACTCCCGCTCACGCGTTACTACTCCCGCTCACGCGTTACTACTCCAGCTCAGGCCGTACTACTCCAGCTCACGCGTTACTACTCCCGCTCACGCGTTACTACTCCCGCTCACGCGTTACTACTCCAGCTCAGGCCGTACTACTCCAGCTCACGCGTTACTACTCCCGCTCACGCGTTACTACTCCAGCTCAGGCCGTACTACTCCAGCTCAGGCCGTACTACACAGACTTTACCTGCGCACAGGTAAACCAGCTCAGACAGAAACTGGTGTGGTACAGTAAGCCCCACCCACTCATACAACAGTCCAATCAAAAACAAGGATATGGCTCCTGGCTCTGCCATTGGCTGCCCGCTGCTCCTGCAAACTTCTCATTGATCATCTTGATCTGGTCTCTGACTGATCCTGGACCTGCCACAGACGCAGCATCCATCAGTTATCGATCAGCTGTCATTGGTCAGAACGATCGTGTGAGTCAGTGAGGAGCTTACCTGTGTCCACCTCCATCACCTGCAGAGACACACACACAGTTAGAACCACACGGGTAAACCAGGCACAAACAAACCCCACCCCCCAACATCACCTGGTGCTCGTCGCCTCGCGGTTTCTCAAAGTAGGCGTGTCTGCGGCTCTTGGTGTCGTCGTCACGGTCACGCTCCCGGTCTCTGTCCCGGTGACGCTCTTTCTCTTTGGTGGGTTTGGTGGACGGTATATAGTCCCCGATGTCCTCAAAGATACTGAAACACACACACACATTATAAACACACACACACACACAATAAACACACACACTCGTGATGAGGCGATGTGGGGTGAACTGACCTGAGATCAGCCTCTGGAGCTCTCTTATCGTCCAGTTTACCTGAAACACAAACAGGTGAGTGCTTGACTAAGAAAAATGGTCTGTATTTATATATTTATATATATTACTCGTCCCTAAGGACCCCAAAGCGCTTCACACATCCAGTCATCCACACATTCACACACTGGTGATGGCAGCTACATTGTAGCCACCCTGGGGCGCACTGACAGAGGCGAGGCTGCCGGACACTGGTGCCACCGGGCCCTCTGGCACACCTGCAGAGCGTCAGGAGAACATCCAGCAGCTGTGCAGACTCACCTTTGTCCTTCTTCTTGATCTTCTTGTGGCGGGTTCCCTGCCTGAGGTAGGACAGGATCTGAGTCAGCTTGGAGATCACGATGTCATTGGTGGTCAGGGTGGTCTGAGCCTGAGAGACAGAACATGAGAGAACGTGAGGGAACGATCTCAGGGCTCTGCGATATTGAAATCATTCAGCTGGAGAACTCGGATGTTTTGGCGTGGCGATGACGCGGCGAGGACTCGGCCTCACCTCCATGCTGGGACAGTCCGCCTTGCTGCGGATCAGCGTGGTGGGGATGTCGGTGTCGGTGAACTCGTCGTCCAGGTCGACCACGTACGCCATCCTGCCGGGCAGGAAGAGCTCGTTCCTCTCGGTCACGCCGGACCTGAACACCACGCGGTAGATGTTCCTGCCTGAGCGAACACGGAGACACCGGGAACGCCGGGTTCAATGTTCACGTTCATATGATTTCTCCACCAAAATATTCACGTTGTTCTAAAAAGATTCCGTTTGATCCGGAGACGATCCTCCTTTATTCCTGAACGCTCCAGACTCACAACAGTCACACCTCCCCTCCCTCACCTCCTCCTCCCACATCCACACCTTCCTCCAGAAAACATGACTCACCCAGACGAGTCTTAAACTCCATCTTCTCCTCGGGCTCCACGTCCTTCCTGACAGACAGGGGAGGGGTCAAAGGTCACACGGAGACAGGCAAGAGATCAAAGGTCATATAGAGATAGATTAGGGGTCAAAGGTCACAGATGGGTACGGGGGTCAAAGGTCACATAGACAAGTAAAAAAGAGGGGGTCAAAGGTCACACAGACTGATAGGTGCGGGAGTCAAAGGTCACACAGAGACAGGCAAGGGATCAAAGGTCACAGGGACAGACAGATTAGAGGTCAAAGGTCAAACAGAGATAGATTAGGGGTCAAAGGTCACACAGATGGGTGAGGGGGTCAAAGATCACACAGATGGGTGAGGGGGTCAAAGGCCACACAGAAAGATGAGGGTCAAAGGTCACACAGACAGACAGGTGAGGGGTCAAAGGTCACAGAGGCAGGTGAGGTTCTGATCACAGGGCTGCAGCTCTGCTCCATGGTTCCTTACTTGGCTTCTTTCTGGACCTTCTCCATCATGTCTTCTTCTTCCTTCTCCTTGCTGGTGATCTCAGCTCTCACCTGTAACACACACACAGGTAAACAGCTGAGCAGGTAACACACCCGCACAGATTATCCCGACGACCGCGACCTCTGACCTTCTGCAGCAGGGCGAAGTCCAGACCTTTCACCAAATGAGTGTGCTCCATGTCACCTCCCAAGAACTTGGACTCCTGGATCAACTGACGCCGCTTCTCTGCTGCCGACTTATCGCTGACACGCACACACAGACACACGCACACACAGACACACGCACACAGACAGACACACACACAGACACACACACACACACACACACAGACAGACACACACACACAGACACACGCACACACACACCACTCACAGACACACACAGACAGACACACACACACACGCACACACAGACAGACACACACACATAGACACAGACACACACACACACACACACAGACACACACAGACAGACACACACACACACGC
>NC_137946.1:34600766-34620766 GCF_963969265.1 Rhamphochromis sp. 'chilingali'
AGTAGCAGCGAGGAGTGTGTATCAGTGTGTGTGTGACTCACTGAGCTGCAGCTCGGTGGTCGTCCATGTCGTGGCCCTCAGGAGCCAGAGGGTTGGAGTACGTCTCAGCTGAAAGACAGGCAGATGTTAGAGCACAGGCAGATGTTAGAGCACAGGCAGATGTTAGAGCACAGGCAGATGTTAGAGCACAGGCAGATGTTAGAGCACAGGCAGATGTTAGAGCACAGGCAGACAGCAGGGCCGCCTCGTTTAAAAGGACACAGTGGGAGCTGCTCTGCTCTTTATATGTTCCCTGTTTTACACTGAAACAAATAACTGCAGATTTCATGGAAACTATTTGATTTCGACGTAAACCGGCTTGGCCCATGTGTAGAGGGACTCCTTCCCCGTGCTACAGTTTTACTAACAACCTCTCAACAGACGGAGCAAGGCCGCTTTAAAGCGGCAGAAGTGTGAGCGGAGTCTGGTGTGGCGCAGTGAGAGGAGAAGCTTGGCTAATAGCTGCTGTCAGAGGCTTTTTCTGTTCAACTGTTCGGTCCAGTTCAACACTCATGCTCCCAAAGCCGTGTTTATTTCAATAATGTATCGAATAATTGCTGTTTTTATTGCATCTGTTTTTAAGTAAACAAACAGCTAACGGCTAACAGCCCGTAAAATGACTGTTAGCATGCTAACATGCGGAGCTAACGCTTACTTTCAGGCATCTCTGCGGGCAGCTGCTTCTCCTGCGGTCTGAATCTGGCACGGTCCGGTCACAGGGACAAACTAAGGCTCGGTGTTCGGGTTTCTCTGAGCTGCTGCGGGTCTCTTTGCTCCAGCCAAGCTCCGAGTTAGCTGTGAGGAGAGCTACCGTGCTGTGACGTCACGTCCGTTTTAGTTAGAGAAGAGACACAGCACCTCCTGCAGGAGGAGAGGAGACACCGCAGGACAGACAGCGGCGTCAATGAACACCGCGAGATAAAAAACACAACAAAATTGTACAAATCCGGTTAAAATGAGTTGAAAATAGGAAATAAATAAAAAAATAAAGTTATAATAAAATACAGGCCAAATACTGTCTGTGTTTAAAGATCATTTTCATGTAGTTTAAATAAGGAGTTCTTTGATTTGATGGAGGAAAGGTTTGTTCTGCGTCACTGAGGTTTTTATTCACAGCTCAACTTTGTTCCTCACACACTGAAACACCCGCAGCTCTCCTGCCCGGTCACGTGTTGTTTCTCTGGCTCACAGCGCCCCCCGCAGGTCAGCGGAGCCACAGCTGAAGGTTCTCCAGGACCAGCTGGTGCTCGCTGCTGCGCCACCTTCAGGACTCACACAGCTTCACTCAGAGCTCCTTCAACAAACTCCAAACTCCAGATAACCAGCAAAGTGTTTGTTTCACTGAGCCTGAACCATCTAAACCAGTCAGACCTAAACAAACCCTCTAATTCCAGTAAAACCACATAAACCTGCCAAGAGGCAATGAAACTGAGTCTGTTCCTATTAAGAAACCTTAAAACCAGTTAAACTACGTGATCCTCCTAAAATATCAGTGAACTTCCTGTACATTTATACACTCAGAGTAAAAATATCTGAAATCCAGTTAAATGCTCCCAGGAAACTCGTTTTAAAGAGCAAATTAAACTTCTTATTGCTAATTTCAACATAAACAGCCTGTGAAATAATCTGACTTTAACTCGGGAAAAACTTTGGATGTGTCAATAAACTCCCAGTAAACCCACAGAAGCCCTGCTGATGGACCCAGTGACCTCACAGTAAACAGAGACCTTCACATGTTCACTTTATTCACATCAGCACATTTACAGAAACAAAAACAGGTCAGTGAATGGACTGAACCACTGCGGGCTCAGACGGGGGTCAGGGCTTGGACTGAGCCAGAGTCTGCAGAGCTTTGGCCACCTGATCAGCTGACATGTTCTCCACGGAGACGCTCGTCTCTTTCCCAAAATCTGAACAGAGACAGGGATCAATAACAGGTCAATACACAGGTGACGCATCTGAGTGTCCCGTGATGCGGAGCGTGAGGGGGCTCACCGTATCGGGCCCAGAGCCGGGCCTGGACTCCAGAACACTCCCGGATCAGGATGGGGAATTCCGGGTTGGACCTCTTCAGGGTCACGTAGTTCTGCTCCACAAACTCTCTGAAACACAGGGGGGAGGGGGGAAGGTCAGCTGACCTGTGACCTGACAGCAGGAGCCTCACCTGTCTGAGTTTCACCTGAACAACTGTTTATTAATCCCACATGAAGTGATGATGTCACAGAGACATAAACAGTGACAGCATAGATGACACTAATCAACGTACGCCGAGGCGTCCGCTCATCAGACGGCGTCCTCTGCAGGACGTTCAGTCAGAGGGACCCTGAACCTGCAGGTGAACTACAACAAAATGAAAAATAAAGCATGGCCGCTGTTTATTCATCTGCTCATCATTATTCTGTTACTAATGAACGGATTGATCCATAAATCAATACTCTGTCACGTGTCAGTGTTTCCCTCACATGACCAGATTACCAACAGTCTGCGTGCTCTTATTTTGAAGGGTCAGTCCCTGCTAATGGGCAGCGAGGAGCTGAAGGAGCTCCTTAATCTGACCTCCAGCTCCTCGTCTCCTCCATAACCTGACTCCTGCTGCAGGTCAGCTCTCTCTCCTCAGCTAATCACAGCGTGACGATGATGAAATCTCCTTCACCTTCATCTGTCTGTGGTCCCGTGGGTTCACACGGGTCACAGCCGTGAGTCATACTGTGATCATGGATCCCGAGTGGCCGGCTCAGGTGTGTGTGTCACTGCGCAGACTCAGAGGTCTCCACCATGAACAAACATCTGGAACATAAACTACATAAGACTCACAGCTGAACATCTGCAGGAGCCAGGGCTTCTGTCCAGATGTGAGTCAAACCTCTGCCTCAGTGTGTTTCCTTTAGCAGCGTTGTTGTTTACTGAGCTGCTGCCCTCATCTCTCTTTATGAGTCTTCACGTGCTCAGACACATTTATCCTGACAGCACTCACAGGGGTCAAACCTGCAAACCTCTCACTGTAAACCCGAGTCCGCGACGCTGTTAGCCGCTAGCTGTTAGCCGCTAGCTGTTAGCTGTCCTTCGCTAATGACCGCTCTGTAAAACTATCACCGGCTCTTCTCGCCTCAGCCGCCCGGCTCTGAGCTCACCTGGCCCCCTTACTGGCCGCAGAGGTCTGGCAGAGATGCAGGCGGATCTCTCGGAGGTTTTTACCCAAAGTGGAGCCCAGACTCCTCACCACGGCGGCCGCCATCTTAGCTTCCTGTCAAGGACGGAGTGTGTCACTGCAGCCCCGAGTTTATCCTGACAGGAGCAACATTCAACCCCGAGTTTATCCTGAGAGGAGCAACATTCAACCCTGAGTTTATCCTGAGAGGAGCAACATTCAACCCCGAGTTTATCCTGAGAGGAGCAACATTCAACCCCGAGTTTATCCTGACAGGAGCAACATTCAACCCCGAGTTTATCCTGAGAGGAGCAACATTCAACCCTGAGTTTATCCTGAGAGGAGCAACATTCAACCCTGAGTTTATCCTGAGAGGAGCAACATTCAACCCTGAGTTTATCCTGAGAGGAGCAACATTCAACCCTGAGTTTATCCTGAGAGGAGCAACATCCAGCCCCGAGTTTATCCTGAGAGGAGCAACATTCAACCCTGAGTTTATCCTGACAGGCAGACACTGTTTTGAGTGGTTTCTCTGGTCGTTTATTACAAACAGTTAGCTCTTAAATAAATTCACAAAGTATCTCAAATCATATGTCAAATAACTCAATTATGTTTCACAAGATTTTACTATTTTAATGATCCATAATGGTGAAAAACACCTTTAAGCACAGATATATTTTACTTTAAATGAACCTGAGCTGCTGTTTCACTGCAGATTAAAGACTGATGACTGATATCTACACATCAGTCAGCAGGTGTGTGATGTTGCTCTGGCCAGCAGGGGGCGTTGCCAGCTCCCCTCACAGGGAAACTCTCCCAGGTAGTGTCAGTGATTTCCAGTAAGACCGGTGGCTCCAGCGTTCCCCAGACCACCTGTGAAGGACTCTGATCATCAATCAGTTATCAGTTACAAAGAGATCAGTTAGTAACATCAGCCGTGACATCAGCCGTGACATCAGCCGTCTCCCAGAGATGAAGAGGAGAGTCTGCTCCTCCACACTGAGATGACTGTGTCTGACGGAGGATCGGATCAGGACAGGGTGGAGTTCCTGTCTGTGGTTGGGGATGCTCTGGTGGAGGTCTTCTCTCTGCAGAGCTGCCCAGTCTCAGCAGTCTGGGAACCACAGATTCATGTTGGGGATAAACTGGTGAACAGTGGACGGACACGTGACTGCTCTGGTTATGAACGTGACTGGTTCCAGAGTGATTTTTACATTCTGGTAGAAAGAGGAGGGATGTGAACATCTAACTTACTTTTTCTTTTCTGATCTGATAATTCATTTTTTCTGTTTCTGTGTTTCTTTTGTTATATTTGGGTTTGTGGGCTGTTTGTGTCTGACCATCTGTTCCCAGGGTGATGTTCTTCATCGTCCTGAAATGACTCACGCTGCTCTGAGAACACATTTACTCACAGTTTAGTCTCGGTGGACCCGCGAGCGGGTTTTTATGTTTTGATTGTTTTCTGGAGGAGACGGAGGGACAAACACAGAAAGTCAAACCATGTGTGACGTGTTTTCAAAGCAGTCAGCTTTTTCCACTGAGCGCTCCCAAACACGAAGCAATTCATCTGATCTGGATTCAGTTTGATGTCCCACAGACTGCAGCTGGAGGAGAGTTTACCGGCAGAAAAATATCTGCGACAGCCTGAAGACACGAGACACAAACAGAGATCTGATGCTGATCGTATCCAGCATGAAGTCGCACGCGTCCTACAGGACGATTAGCTTTAACCAGCACCGACATCACCGACAGCATCTCAAACACTGAACAGAACGGTTAGACTCCTGCACACAAAGTCATCTATGGTGCACCTCTGTGAAGGCCCCGTCAATGCTGAACCATATCTGCAGGTGCAGGAGCAACATCTGCTTCCATCCCCAAACAGCACTCCAGCAGCACGGCTCCAGACTGACCTGAGAACAGGCCACACCTTCACTGCAAGCATCTGCAGCCTCATGAAACCAAAATACAACAAAACAGATGCTGAGATCAACACCAAGGAAACATCAGGTTTCAGCTCAGAGGGGACAGCATGAGACGCTGTTTATCAAAATCAATAACACTGATCAGTTTGTTCCTGTGCTCTCGGTTTCTATTAAAGGATTCACTGCTTTTATTTTCATGGTAAAAACAGGGCTGGATTTTATTTTGACTTCACAAACAGAAATCATCAGTCGAGTTTCAGAGAAGACAAAAGCACAAAATGTTCCTGACACCAGAAAGCGTGAACGTGATCCAGATGTTCATGATTCAGAGGCACAGCAGCAGCTGGATGAGACTTTATTCAGAAACAGGATTATTGGTACAAACATCATGATGGTGAAACAGACCCGGGGCCTTCTGAGGATCGCGTCCACGCTCGCGCCTCTCGTGGACGAAGGCCGCTCCGAGCACAGGTGGAGGTTGTTTCAGTCTGTTTCTCATTAGCGTTAGCAGGAAGTGCGACGTCGCACGTGTCGGGACGAGCAAATGGCCAGGGGAAATCTGCGCTCAGTGCTTCCTGTCAGTCCGGCTCGCTCTGATGCGGCTTTGCCGCCGCAGAAGGTCCTGCCGTCGTTTCTCGTTCAGGAGCTGCTGGATGCGTTTGTTATGCGTTCGCTCGTGGACCTGAGGCATCCGCGGCACAAAGTAATTCTGCTGTCCTCGGCTAACGTCGCTGTCAAGTCCGACGATCTGGTACTGGACCTCGTCCACCGAGTTGTTCTCTTTCTTTGATAGCGAGAAGAAGGACGATGAAGGTAGCGCCGGTTCAGCTTCGGTCAGGTTGACTTGACTTTGGAGGCTACGCCCTCCTGAGGATGTGGTGTCACCAGGATCAGGCGATGATGTGGTGGAGAACTCTGGGATGGCAGAAGTCCAAACCAGTGCCAGCGTTTGGTCTTCAGTGTCAACAGTCTCCATGGTAACTGCAGCAGGGGGCATTGTGGGAGAATTCTTCCTGAACACATGTGTTGGAGCAGTTTGTGTGGTAATAGTATTACTGTCAGTGGTGGTTGGAGTACCCGGAAGCTCATTCAGGCCGGAGGAATCCTCGTAGGAAGAGTACTCGCTGTACTCATCATAATCCACGTAGACAAAGTCACCGGTGCTCCGTCTGGTTGGGGGTGGAGTTACAGTGAAGCTGCGCGTCAGGGTGGTGGTGATGATGTCACGAAAGACATCACTGATGGCACGGCTGCTGTCGGACCAGGTGGAGGTGAGCGCTGACGTCATGATCTCTGTGGTCAACCTCCAAGAACTAAAAAGACAAAAACAGAGTTCAGGTCTATGGCCCCGCCCTAAACCCGCCCCTGCTTCCTGCTTTAAATGAACACTTCAGTGTAAAGCCAATCAGCAGTTTCACGGTCAGCACACTCCTGCTCTACACTTTTATTTTCAGCTTTGTCGATGTATCACGCGTTTGTCTGACTGCAGGTTTTGCTCTGTTTGAGACTGGGACTCAGTTATATCTTTCTAAGACTCCTTTTGTTACCCGTCATGTCTGACCTGCTGTTCTCCGTCGGTGTGATGGTGCCACTGAAGTTGCTGGAGATTCTGGATTTCGTGGCATTGTTGAAGTTATCCTCACTACAGGACTTGCAGCACATCTGGCGGTATCCGATGATAGAGCAGTACCGACTCAGCACCTCCATTCGACAGAACGCCGAGCGGTCGCCGCGGCACGGCTGCCCTACAGACAGAACAGTAGGACGGTGTGAATCCTGACACGTAAGACCTCAGCTACAAGTTTAACTTCAGTGGTTTGATGGGTTAGTGTGATCCTCAGAGATGTGTTAAGACACAGCAGAAAGACACGAAGCAGAAACTGTGATAGGCTATAAACAGTAAAATAGCAAACAGGAGAAATGTAAACAAAAATAAGAGAAGGGGACTGAAAGTGCGAAAGAGCTTTGAAGTGGTGCAAAGACTTGGACTGAACTGAATCTGTGAGTGTCCTGAGTGATGAGGGTTACTCATGGCCAGTGTTGGGTAAGTTACTTTAAATTAGTAACTTAGTTACATTACTAGTTACTTCTATCAAAAGTAACTCAGTTACTTCAAGTTACTCGTTACTTTCAGAGTAACTAGTTACTAGGGAAAGTAACTTTGGTTTTACTCAGAATTCTCTTGTTAATGTGTTGCTTCTGTAACTGGATACCCAGCAAAATTGCCAGTCTTCTAGCTTGCTTACTTGCCACAAGTGCACTGTGCCACCTACCAATAGAAAGGAAAAAATAATGTGCACATTTCCACGAGAGAAATCCCACGCCTGATTCTATCCTAGCCTGCTTTTTACATCCAACACAAAAACTGCAGTCGTGGTGCTTTCGATTGTACTCAGAACTTGGAAATTCTGCCTTCTGAATAGGAAGATGTAGGTAACACCAGACTGCAGGTGAGCTGCATACAGGGCTGGACTGGGACAAAAAAATCGTCCTGGGCATTTTGACTAGAGACCGGCCCACCATTATAGGAAAAATCATAAAGCCTTTGAATGAAAACAAACACTGTTGTGACAGTGATGTTCACTGTTCTGATGGTATATATGCATCAATCTATCAATCGTTTGTTGCAAGACTCAGATAATTATTTTTTTAAAAGTGAGACATTTGAAATGAGAATAAGAAAGTATTTCTTTGTGCCCCCCTCTCCCTTTTAATGCCCTACCTGCCCCCTGGCAACACTTTGCTAGATCCGCCCCTGCACAGTTACCAGCTGTCAGCTACATAGAAAAGGATCCTGGTGTTATTTGTCTCTCAGAAACAGGTCATAACTTCAACTCATTCATGTCACCTAAAAGGTAAACCTGTTTCTCCATCACAGCTCTGATGATCCAGTAAGGACATCTCCTGGTTTCATCTTCATGTTTCCCTCTCACCACATATCCAAACTGATATCATGACCAGCAGCTTTACAGCTGTGGCTCCAGCAAACATCAGCTGATACTAGAAAGTAATATTAAATAAATTCTAACAACAGCTGATCGAGCTTAAATGTGCTGCTGTTGTTTACCGCGACATCTGCTGGTTTCCTCTTTCTGGCGCAAAGTGGGCGATAAACAAACGAGAGAAAAGCCGATCAGCTGATCACTGATCAGTTTCATGATTGAAGTAGAAACGGGAGAGGGAGGAAGAGAGGATGAGAGAAGAAGAGGCAGCTGTGCAGCAAAGACACAGAATAACTCCAGCTTTGTGTCTTTTTCATTGTAGCTGAATTACGGGACAAACTGTTCCTTTTCACCTCAACACGAAACGCGTAATATTTTCTCTGAATACAAGACGATTCCGTTTTTTATGGGACGGTTGGCAACTCTACTAACTAACCTTATGAACAAAATAAAGTTCAACATCAGTAACTTCATAGCACCACCCAGCTGTATAGAAACTCCGTCATGCTAGCTAGCACGCAGTACGGAAAAAGTCAGCATAACGAAAATAAACTCCACCTAAACTTGGTTCATATCTGACCCAGAGAGACTGCAGGTCATAACTTCTTACCTGGAGTTCAGTTCACCTTACACTCTCGGACCAGCGGCCGCTTCGGGTCTCTCCTCTTGCCTCCCTTTTCCCTCATCCACCTGCTGGCCTCCACCACTTGCTAATGTTATTGAATCTGTGGAAGCTCTGTGGACCCTATCTAAATCCCAGTAACGATTAACGCGTTCCTGATTTTGGCATAATAACTAGTTACCGTGCTCGTTACCACAATAATAACGTAGTTACTGTAACGCGTATAATGTAGCTGCCATCACCAGTGTGTGAATGGGTGGATGAACGTGTGGATGAATGGGTGTGTAAAGCGCTTTGGGACTAGTAAAGCTATACAGATACAGGCCATTTACCAGGCCATTTGAGTCTGGAGGTGTGCGACCTGACTGACCTGAGACACCGACCAGAGAATTGATTCTCAGCAAACAACAGGACAGAAACCCTCAGACTCAGACCACAATGTTCAGGAAGCAAGAGAAGAAGACGAGGACGTAAAGACAGACGGCAGACAGAGCAGGAGTCAGAGCGCTTTACTTGAAGAGATCTTTGGAGCCGGGAAGCTGGGGTTGGACCTGGACAGCCACTGAATGATGGCATTCTTCTGGTCACCTGCAGGGAGAGCAGCAGCACTGTAATTCCCAGCATCCATCCTTTTCCTCATTGCAACAAATGTACGGTACATGACTGGTCAGTGCCTACCACCGCAGGGCGGAGCCAGGCAGGTGCGTGTCGTGATTGGCCGAGGCTCGCTGCAGTTTCCAGCTGAACTCTCGGGATTGGAGCACGCGACCTGACGCTCCTGAGTCCCGTTCCCACACGAGACCGAACACTGCGTACACAGAGGGATCGATCAGACTGATCAGGTATTGATCTGTGGACATGTGCAACTCCTGATAAACTGATCTTCATACCGGAGTCCAGGGCCCGACTCTCCACACAGCGGGGCAGGGGAAGCGGTTACAGGGTTGTTTAGTCTGTGGTCGGTCATCGCTGCAGAGCCTGCTATGCACAGAGCGCCGCTGCTGCCCCCTGGAGGAGTTCTGCAGGCAGCTCACCCAGCGACGCTGCCACCCAGTCTGACCGCAGGAGGAGCTGCAGTCCTCCCAGTCTCCGGTCACCCAGCTGAGGGGAAGACATGCATCAAAAGAAGAAAAATGACTGGGTGACTGTGGGTGTGTCACGTGACCTGTAGCATGTTACCGTGCCGGGCTGCAGGCCTCGGGGTTACAGCTGCGGCTGATGGCTCTCGGTTTGCTGATATTGGAGCAGAACATCCTCTGAACCATTTTCCCATCAGCCTTCCTCCTGCAGCCGAACCTGGTGTACTGTTTTCCTGAAAACAAGGAAACATGACAGTCAGTGGTGGTCCTAGGCTGTTTGGCGCCCCGGGCGAACACTCCCTCTGCCCCCCCCACACACACACACATGCATAAAACATATTAAGGATTGAACATTAACATAAAACTGTTGTCGAAATTCACCAGAGAAACACACACATGAAGAGAGAGAGAGTATGCATAGTATGCAAACAGCTGCCAAACAGCCATCATAATTCATCACACAATGAGAACAGGACGAATCAACAACTGACAATAACTAATTACTATTAAAATCTGTAACATATTGTTTGGAGTTTAGTCTGTTACTGTTGCTATTTTTACCATTTCTTCTTGGAGCAACTGTAACTCACATCATTTCCTCAGGGATTAATAAAGTATTCTGATTGGTTCAGGATGACCTGCCATTATCCAATCACACATCTGCTTACCTGCATCTTTTGCTTGTTTCTCCTCCTCTTTTCTCTTTTTTCTAAACTGAGCACCTGATGGCTTTGAACTTTTCTTGTCCATCTTCCACTGGTTTTAATTTTGCACTCCAGTATGAACACAAATCCCCCAACACAAGGATCACCACAACATAACCTAATAGACCGACACCTTAGTTCACAGATTCACTTTGTCTGGGTTTATTTCTGGGATTTCACACAACCCAGGATTCAAATCATGAATATATAATGGGCTTGGATTTACATCATTATGAATGAAATGTGCTCTATTTGGAAGCAGCTGGCCCCTCCCCTTTCCACGGGTTGTGTGTGAGACTTTAAATCATCAAACTGTAAATTATAAATTTTAAATTGTTATTGATCCTTTACTCCTGGTCCTAAAGTGTATATTTATTCTCTTACTCTTCTTATATTTATTGTTTGTTTACTTGCACTGCTGTAACTGCAGCCTCGTCGTCTCGTCTCTCTACTGGACTGTCTGTAGCGGAGATGACAATAAAGTTTACTTTGACTTCAGCAGCGCGCAAATTATAAGTCTGTATCATGATGTCTGGTGTTTTCCTGTTTGTTGGTTTGTTTTTATTTTGTTTTATTTTGCGAGTTGGTTATTAGACGCTGCTCCAGCCAGCCTGAGAATCCCCCGCCGCCCCGCCCTCTCCTTCCTGCGCCGCAAGCAGCAGGTGCACCTCGCAAGCGGAGGGCGCCCTTACTCCCAGCAAATGGGCGATAGAAAACCGATTGGTGCCTGTCACTACCCGATCCGTACCGGAAACCCGATCGGTACCTCGCATGCGCAAATCTTACGTCACTTCCTCTCTTTGCCAACATTGCGACATTCAATATATTTGAATGATACGGTTAGCACCCAGTTAGCTCCTAGCATTTCTCAACAGCTCTGCCTCCTTTTCGACTACCGGGACATTTAAACAATGGATAATCCGTATACAAAGAAATTCATGCTTTTCTCCTCAACAGAGAGCGTCCCCCGATTGAACAACAGCGCCGTAAAATAAGAAGAATGGCGCCGAATTACAGAGTTAATAATGCAGACTTTGTAATATCTCACGTGTAGATTCATCAGCCAGATGAAGTGTTTACTGACAACTGACAGTGACAGCGGACATCATCATCACTATTCCAACAATCCTCTCCTCACAGACAAGCATAAACACACTCGACTATCACTAAATCAGATTTAACACACGTTTGTAATGACGCTAATTCAGTTTATAATAGGGTTCATTCGCTCAGTCAGCAGGTGGCGGTATCCTTGTACACTGGGGAGTAAACTGCCATTAAACGAACAGAAGAAGAAGAAAACCCTGCACATGCGCGGTACGGATCGGGGAGTCCTGATCCGTAACTATCTTTTTATTTTTCGTTTTTGTCTACATTATATTGAAATGTTTCATTATTTAAGAGATACTTGTTATTCTTAACATCTTAACAGATACTCTGACCTGTAACTATCGTAAAACGCTTCGACCGGAAGTAGAAACCTTTGGCGCATGCGGAGTACCGATCAGGTTTCCGGTACGGCTCGGGTAGTGACAGGGCCTGTGACATTCCCAGTATGTGCTGGCTGATGTCGGGGCAGCATGAGTACGAGCAATTTATTTATTTTTTGCCGATGCCCGTGATGCCGCCCCCCACCAAGATGCCGCCCCGAGCAACCGCCCATGTCGCCCGTATCAAAAACCGCTACTGATGACAGTTAACTGAAGTACGCCACAGCTGTTAGCTGTTAGCTGTAAGCTATTAGCTGTTAGCTGAGCTGTGTACCTCAGAGACAAGAGAGCCGATTCATGACACTGAGATATCTTAGGCTTGGCTCATACTGGCAGGAAGGCCTGGACCTACATCAGCAGTTGGTCCAGTTGAGAAGCCCATGTAGTTAAAACAATGGGAGGCACACACATTTCACCTCTGACGACAGACTCAGACCTTTGACCTTTAAAGGGGAATGCTGGGAAATCACACGGAGTACCGTTTTTTCTGGTGTAGTCAGGAAGTCTGTAAAGCGTAACAGATATCCAGACTTCTTGGCTGTTAGTAAAATAAATCTTGTTCTTTGCTCACAGATTATAGATATGTAGAAACATGTTTATAGAGGAATACGCCTCAGTGAGCAGGAAAGAACTGAGCTCAAGGCCTAAAATCATTATTTATCCCTCTTTCTGCAAAAAAGTCCATGTATTCCCAAATTAAGACGACATAATAAGGCAGAACAGAAGAGCTGGGCTGACTCAGAGAAGGTGTAGAAGATGGATGATGGAGTATCGAGGAGTTGAAGTTCTAATGTTTGGAGATTCTCAGGTACCTCCTCCACAGGGTTTGGAGCAGTGCGACCACTTCTTCAGGGCCCACTCGTAGAAGATGGCGTCCTCCTGCACCAAGTTGGACTCCAGCGAGGACCGCAGGCGATCCTGGATGATGTACTTATAGGACACCGTCACCTTTGAGTCGCCATGAGAACGGACCTGACGGACAGGAGACAGCGGGGTGTTGGTAGTTCTGGTTTGTGTTAGACACACCGTGGACACTCTTGGCTTCACACACCGATGGACTTACCATGAGCACGACTCCATACTTCAGCGGCCCGGTGGTCTGGATAGACTCCTCCTCTTCCACTTCAGTGTTCCTGTACTCCCAGGCCACGCCCTTTTCAATCACCACTCTGGATTCTGGGAGCTCGTGTTCGTCATTGAGGAAGAGATGACCTGTGTCCTGGTTCTTCATGGCTGTAGCAGGAAACAGAAAGACAGGGTGTTTCAAGAAGACCAAGGAAAAATAGGAAATCCTTATGCGTGTTCTTGATTCTTACCCAGGATGTGAGGAGTCCCCTTGAACTCCTGGATCAGCAGGTGTCGAGCTCCTTTGGGGATCTCCAGGATCTTCAGGTAACCTGGAAACAATAATCATCCAATAATGAACCGTCCAATAAAGGATCAGGATTCATGCAGCAGGAAACATCAGGAGGGTGTGAACAAACATCTGAACCACCAGCCTGGTCCAGATAAACTTTCAACCTACCTGCAGTTCCTCTGGTGTCCAGCAGAGGCAGCAGTGAGTCAGTCCTCATAGACTCCCATGTTAAAATAAACATGTTTACAGCCGGATACACGGACTGTTCTGTTCTACACGGATAACTTAAACCTGTTTATAGCTCACCTGTTTAAATTATTTTAAGGCTTAAAGTCTGCATTATTGTGGGCGTGGCCTCTTTGACTGACAGGTGGATGGTGACCCAGATGGCTGCAGCTGCTAGTTGTCTGTAAGATTGACCTGAACTGGACCTCTGGACCAGCCTCTGGGCTGTTGGAGCCCTTTGGAGCATTTTTAATGACATCATGTGACCAATAACGTGGCTGCTGTGACGTCACTGTACTAACAGAAGCTGAGCTGCAGGTTTGAGTGAATTTAAGCTTAAAACCAGAACTCAGTCTCAGCTCGGTTCACCTTGTTTCTTGGTGCTGCGGGTGAAGTTTCCTTTGACGATCTTACAGCTGGAGTTATCTCCTCCACACACTCCACATCGGTCCTCCTGCTTGTCTGAAGCAATCTGACCATCGCAGCCAACGTGCTGCAGGAGACGAGGAGAAGAGGAGAGGAGGAGATGAGGAGAGGAGGAGAGGAGATGAGGAGATGAGGAGATGAGGAGAAGAGGAGTTGAGGAGAGGAGGAGTTGAGGAGAGGAGGAATGAGTCAGGACCACATTAAATAAAAGTTCACTGAAACAGTAAAACGTGACACAGTTCTTCAGTCAGAGGTCAACACACAGAAACTGAGACACAATAAAGACCTCACACTCTCCTCGGACGCAGACACTGTAGACGTCGTCATAGGAACATGGCGTCCCATCATGCACCATTCTTTTCATTGACACTGCGGCCGCCGTCTCCTTCGACTGACAGTACAGACGGCAGCGCTCGTCAGCTGTGACACACAAACGAGTCAGTGCAGGAGCTTCACATCATTCTGGAAACATCTGCTGACATCTGCTAACGTCTGCTCGACACTAAAGAGTTAAAGGAGGAGAGTTTTCCTCCAGCAGCAGATTCCTCACTGATGACTTTTACATGTGCGCACGCACACACACAAACACACACACGTTTCTATGTCTCTGTGAGGACCCTCAGTTACATAACGTATTTCCGAGACTATAAATCTGAAGCTGGAAACCTCGTCTGAATCTCCAAACAGGCCTTTAAAGGTTTGTCCTGAAGCGTCCTCACAGAGCACAAATCTGTCCACCAACGTCCTCTGAAGCAGAAACGTCCTCACTATAGTGCAGCGGTCCCCAACCCCCGGGCCTCGGACCGGTATCGGTCCGTGAGTCATTTGGTACCGAGAGTTGAGGCTCAGGTGTGAAATGTTTGGTTTTCAGGGTTTTTATCGGTTTTCAGCGTTATTTTGTTATCGTTTTTATCGGTCTGTTCACGTGTGTTATGAATAAATCTTCTTTTTTTCGGTACCGGTACTAGTTTTATTTCGTTGTATTTATCCGCGACACCTTAAAGGCCGGTCCGTGAAAATATTGTCGGGCATAAACCGGTCCGTGGCGCAAAAAAGGTTGGAGACCGCTGCTGTAGTGGACATATTTGTCCTCAGAGTTCCACAGCAAAGAGCAACCGTCCTGCTGCTCTATGTGGACAGGAGCCAGAAGAGCTGCGTGTGTGTGTGTCTTTCTCTCTGTGTGTGTGTGTGTGTGTGTGTGTGTGTGTGTGTGTGTGTGTGTGTGCGCGCGCGCTCACGGTCAGGGTGTTGGTACGGCAGCCAGTGGTGTTTCCGCCCCTCGTGTTCAAAAACAGGGTCCCAGACTTTGCACTGATCCTCCCTGAAACACAATCAGAACATCACAGCTGCTCACTTGACCCCTGTGAGGAAGGGGGAGGGGCCGGGCAGGTAACAGCACTCACCTGAAGTCTGTCAGTGGGGGGCAGTTCTCTTGGCTGCACAGCTGGAACTCGTAGGTGTTTCCGAAGCAGGTGCGCCCCCCGTTGGCCGGACTGAGAACAGCGATGGGTTAGTCTTACTGATTGGCGCACCTGACGTGTGACACCACATAACTGACAGCTCACTCACATTGGGTTGTCACAATGTCGGGTCCGAAACCTGACCCCGCCCCCACATGTCCGGGAGCAGCTGCCATATGGACTCCACGACCCCCAGCCGCCATCTTGTCTCAGAAGGTTAGGGGTCAGCTTCATGCAGTAACCTCTGAAACAATGCTGCAACAGGAAGTTAGCGTTAGCGTAAAGACAGGAAGTACAGGAAACCAAACCAGCCATACTTGTTCAGTTTGTCTCTACCTGCCCTGTCATGAACTTTGACCTCTAACTGAGGCCCGTCTTTGATGGAGCCGTTTGGTTTTTTGCTTGGTCTGACTTACTGGGACGTGCACTCCTGAGAACACCTGTGAATAATGTTTCTCACTGCAGAATGAAGGAAATGATCTTATTCAGGTTCCCAGGCTGATGGGAGGCAGCAGTTGCTTCTCTGAGATCACTGGGGATGTTTTTCCTCTTTAGCATTGTGCTAACAGACACCTGAACACTGCAGACCTGCAAACTGCCCAAACTTGCATGATCAGGTGTGTTTGAACTGCAACACCTGGCTGCTACTTACCTTTTCATGTCCTATAGAAGCAGTAAGACTCAGCCTAAATCTGTCCTCACCTTCCCCGGCCCACACTTGGTCCCGTCGAGGGGCGGACCTTTCTTGGTCTTACAGTAGAACGGGTTGTTGTAGTCGCTGCACCACAGCTGTTTGCAGGGGTCAATGTTCGTGTACTGCAGACACATGATGAGAAGGTCATTGGTTGCTGATGTCAGAGGAAGCATGAACGTCATCACTGCTTCAGCCTTCAGAAACACTTCTGTCTGTTCCACATCAGAACACATTTAATCTTATTTCCTGAACATCAGGTCACATGACCATCTGGGAATCCATTGGCTATCAGCTACTCTGAGGATGAGCGCCAGTATCTCAGAGACTTCCTGTTCTCATCAGCAGACACTGTTTATGAAAGCAGACAGTTTAAAAAAAGATAAAGGCACGATAAGCATTTCACTGCATATCGTACTGTGTATGACTGTGTACGTGACAAATAAAATTTGAATTTGATTTTGAATTTAAAAGTGAATAAAGTAAACTTGTGGTCAGACAATGGCGGTTTGTCTGGGGTACTTCCTGTTTATCGCCTGCACCCAAAGCCCCACAAGCACCACAGAACCAGACATCTCATGTGTGGAGGTTATTACCGTGATAAAGAGAGGAAACGGACACATTCTCAGGCAGCGCGTGATGACGAGGGAAAGATAAAACCTCGTGTTGGCACCCTGCTAAGATTTCTCAGAACAGGAAACGTGGCGAACACGGCGGCGTGAAGAAACAACCAGCAGGTAAACATCAGCTCGGGGAAGCCTTCAATGAAGCAGCACTGTAAAGTTTTCTATGAGATGTCCAGATGTGAGCTGAGGCCAGCAGCAACATCTGCTGAGGATGTTAGCTAGGAGGTGACGTTACCGTGGAAACCGCTCTGGAGAGTGTTTAAAAGAAGCCGTCAGACGGATCAGCTGAGCTGAAGACTCGAGGTTTCCATCAGGACGCTGCAGTGAAGTAGCTTCCTTCAGTTCAGCTCTGATTGTTTTCCTGCTGGATCACATTTCCTCTCAGGATTTAAAACAGATTTTCCACCAGCCTCCAGCCCCCGTTTCCTCTGGCTGCTCCAGTTTGTTTTCCTCACAGAACACAAATGTTTACATCACTTCATCAAAGCCGGCTTCAGTTTCTCTTTTGGCTCGTGGGGAGCAAACTCTTTCATTAACGACTGTTAAACTGTTTTCTCTGCACTTACACTGACAACTTTGTTTTTTCTGCTTAAAAAACAACTTTCTGATAAGGAGACATCGTGTCAGTGCAACAACAGCCATCAATCATCTCCTGAGGTCTAATGTTCAGCTGGAACCTTTGGGTCCTGGCTTTCATCTGTAAGTACCACCCAGCTAAACACTGCTGCAAACCCAACAGTAACTGCTGATGGCAGCAGCCTCGGCCAGCAGAACAGTGGGACCCAGCATCAGCTCCAGTACAAACCCCGCCTTCCACCACGCTGATGCTCATGGTAAAAAATAAAAACAGTCGCTTATGAAACCTGCTGAAGCGTGGGCTGGTTCTCAGATGGGACCGAGGTAGAACATGTCCCACAACATGTGGAAAACGTGAAAGAGTGCAGATCCCAGCCGGATCGAGCACTGTATCAGAACAAGTCCGTTCCTCACGACCCAAATCCCCCAAACCCCCACAGCCACGGCTCAGAGCTGATTTAAAGAGACCTGCACAATATCAGGGAGACGTTTTTAGTGTTGGACCTGACTGGCACACTGTTCAATCAAAATTAAGTTAAAACCTAAATGAAAGTTATTGGAAAGATTAAGTATTTTCCTGTACCTGGTGTTTATGTGAGTTTTATATTGTTTCTCTCTTTTCTCTGAAATGTTTTCACATAATTTTATAAAGTTAATGCAAATATTTAGTACAGACAGATGGACGTACTGCGGTACAGAGACTGTATCCTGGTCCAAAGTCGAAGCGGCACTGTTGGTCCATGGAGTACTGGAAGCCCGGCAGCTGAGGCTGAGCCGGCCAGTTGTGGTTGAACGGGTCGTCACGCAGACAGTCGTACGTGCTGCAGGCACGCAAACCGAGCTCAGTGCATCAGGTTAAGACTTTAGTATTTCTGCTTTGTACATCAGCAACACTTAGTAGATGTTGTAGTATTATTCACAGTACTCACTGCAGGTACTTGTGCAGCTCCCTCCAGCTGCACCTCGACCAGTGGTAACGGTGGAAGGTGGCCTGAACCTGCGGAGACATGATGCTGCCCAAAGGCACGTCGTCACCGCAGTCATTCGCCTCGCCGTCGTGTTGCATACCCAATCTGCATGGACGGAGAGAGACAGAGACTGAAGACAAACAGCAGGACGCTCACTGCAGTCAGTAACTACTGAATGTTGCACAAAGGCGTCCACACAGACGCCTGAGCACTGCGTGTGTTTCTGAAAACACAACACAGTGAACACGGAAACTGTCTCTGGTTCGTGCATCACGTTTGTGTGTCACGTTCGTGCATGTCCGTGCGTCACGTTCGTGCATGTTCGTGCATGTTCGTGCGTCACGTTCGTGCATGTTCGTGCATGTTCGTGCATCACGTTTGTGTGTCATGGTCGTGCATGTCCATGCGTCACGTTCGTGCGTCACGTTTGTGTGTCATGGTCGTGCATGTTTGTGTGTCATGTTCGTGCGTCACGTTCGTGCGTCATGGTCGTGCGTCATGGTCGTGCATGTTCGTGCGTCACGTTCGTGCATGTTCGTGCATGTTCGTGCGTCACGTTCGTGCGTCATGTTTGTGTCATGTCCGTGCGTCACGTTCGTGCGTCACGTTTGTGTGTCATGGTCGTGCATGTTTGTGTGTCATGTTCGCGCGTCACGTTCGTGCGTCACGTTCGTGCGTCACGTTTGTGTGTCATGGTCGTGCATGTCCATGCGTCACGTTCGTGCGTCACGTTTGTGTGTCATGGTCGTGCATGTTTGTGTGTCATGTTCGTGCGTCACATTCGTGCGTCACGTTCATGCGTCACGTTCTTGCGTCACGTTCGTGCGTCACGTTCGTGTGTGTCACGTTCGTGCGTCACGTTTGTGTGTCATGGTCGTGTGTCACATTCGTGCGTCACGTTCGTGCGTCACGTTTGTGCGTCACGGTCGTGCGTCACGTTCGTGCGTCACGTTCGTGCGTCACGTTTGTGCGTCACGGTCGTGCGTCACGTTTGTGCGTCATGGTCGTGCATCACGTTCGTGCGTCACGTTCGTGCGTCACGTTCGTGTGTCACGTTTGTGTGTCACGTTTGTGCGTCACGTTCGTGCGTCACGTTCGTGCGTCACGTTCGTGCGTCACGTTCGTGCGTCACGTTTGTGCGTCACGTTCGTGCGTCACGTTCGTGCGTCACGTTCGTGCGTCACGTTTGTGTGTCATGGTCGTGCGTCACGTTCGTGCGTCACGTTCGTGCGTCACGTTCGTGCGTCACGTTCGTGCGTCACGTTCGTGCGTCACGTTCGTGCGTCACGTTCGTGCGTCACGTTTGTGCGTCACGTTCGTGCGTCACGTTCGTGCGTCACGTTCGTGCGTCACGTTCGTGCGTCACGTTTGTGTGTCATGGTCGTGCGTCACGTTCGTGCGTCACGTTTGTGCGTCACGTTCGTGCGTCATGGTCATGTGTCACGTTCGTACGTCACGTTCGTGCGTCACGTTTGTGCGTCACGTTCGTGCGTCACGTTTGTGTGTCATGGTCGTGCGTCACGTTCGTGCGTCACGTTTGTGCGTCACGTTCGTGCGTCATGGTCATGTGTCACGTTCGTACGTCACGTTCGTGCGTCACGTTCGTGCGTCATGTTTATCCTTAATGTTTGTGTGTCTCACAGATGTCCTGTTTCGTGTGCAGCTACAAAGGCCGAAGAAAATCCGTCCTCCAAGACGAGAACACAGCTTCGATGCAGCTGG
>NC_137946.1:34633266-34763266 GCF_963969265.1 Rhamphochromis sp. 'chilingali'
AACAACAATTGATCAACAACCACTGATCAACAACCACTGATCAACAACCACTGATCAACAACCACTGATCAACAACAATTGATCAACAACCACTGATCAACAACCATCGATCAACAACAATTGATCAACAACCATTGATCAACAACCATCGATCAACAACCATTGATCAACAACCACTGATCAACAACAATTGATCAACAACAATTGATCAACAACCACTGATCAACAACCACTGATCAACAACCACTGATCAACAACCACTGATCAACAACAATTGATCAACAACCACTGATCAACAACCATCGATCAACAACAATTGATCAACAACAATTGATCAACAACAATTGATCAACAACAATTGTTCAACGACCACTGTTCAACGACCACTGTTCAACGACCATTGATCAACAACCACTGATCAACAACCACTGATCAACAACCATCGATCAACAACCATCGATCAACAACAATTGATCAACAACCACTGATCAACAACCACTGATCAACAACCACTGATCAACAACCATCGATCAACAACCATTGATCAACAACCATTGATCAACAACCATCGATCAACAACCATTGATCAACAACAATTGATCAACAACAATTGATCAACAACCACTGATCAACAACCACTGATCAACAACCACTGATCAACAACCACTGATCAACAACCACTGATCAACAACCATCGATCAACAACAATTGATCAACAACCATTGATCAACAACAATTGATCAACAACCACTGATCAACAACAATTGATCAACAACCACTGATCAACAACAATTGATCAACAACAATTGATCAACAACCACTGATCAACAACCACTGATCAACAACCACTGATCAACGACCACTGATCAACAACCACTGATCAACAACCACTGATCAACAACCACTGATCAACGACCACTGATCAACGACCACTGATCAACAACCACTGATCAACAACCACTCAACAACCACTGATCAACAACCACTGATCAACAACCACTGATCAACGACCACTGTTCAACGACCACTGATCAACAACCACTATCTTTACTTGAGTAGCTGTTTTTCTGACCACTTCGTGCTCACATTGTCAGAACAAGCTCGGTAGCGTCATGTGTCTCACTCACTCTCAGGTAAAACTAAACTCAAATGAAGCTTTATTACTGAATTCCTGATTACAAAAACCAAGAAAGATAGAAGAAACCCAACCTGAGAGAGCAGAGAGGAAACCCCGGGAACACAGCCCGACATCATCCAACTCAGTGGTTCCCAGACTTTTTTGCTAGCCCCCCCCCTTTGTTTTACAAGAAAAATGTTTACCTTTTTTGCGTCACGCAAAAGGTATGTGCCTTTTTTCACGTCACGCTGTGCGCCACGTTATTGTTTACATGAGATGAATTGCAGATTCTGTCTCTATCTTATTTTGTTTTCTATTTTGTGTCTATCTGCAGGTTTTACACGCAGTTACTGCCCCTCCATTTACAAAGGCAGGGGCATCACGGTGTGATTATTTTACGTGTAGTTGTTTTTTCCTGTGTAACAATGTTCAACATTGATATCAATACACTTTTCAAAAAATGCAAAATGTGTTCAAAAACATAAACAGCTGTGGGATTCTGTTAGTCTGTGATTTGCCGGGGGAACAAATCGTGGCAGGATCAGCCTGATGTTATTTGTATCCTGCTGTAACTTTACTGTATAAAGAGCAAACATCTCCAAAATGTCAGGAGTAGTTAGTCATTACAACAAGTGTTTGTGAACTAAAAATCAAGAATGTGGGATCCTGTTTGTCCGTGATTTAAACAGCCCAGTGCTGCTCCCGACGCAGGGAAAATCAACCCTGCAGGGAGACCTACCTCAGCACCTGTGCAGGTGAAGCCAAAGGGAAGATTTGCTTCACCATATTTTCTAGTCTTTGGCTTAGAATGAAGTTGGTTTGGAAACATATTCAGCGATGCTTCATCTCCTGCTTTGCATTTGTGGAGGCGCCGTGCTAGCAGTGTCCAAGCCTTGCTTTCTCTCTTTTTGCCTTCTCATACCGCCCCCCCCCCCTTCCCCTTGCCATGGCTCTGTGCCCCCCCCCCCCCCCCCCCCCCCCCGAGGGGGCGGGCTCCACACTTTGGGAAGGTCTGATCTAATTGAACATAATGCACACAGGACAAGTGACTGTCAAAATAAAACAGGAAGTGACAAACACACCGATACACATGTACTTGAGAGGCCAAAGTAACAATAGAGACAAAGCTGACTACACACAAGAGATAACACAGAAACCAGACATGGGAGAGACCAGACGCCAGGAAAGACGAACAAGATCAAAACATATGCAGGCAAAGATCCAACCTGACAACTACAACATCAAACAGAAAACACTGACTATAAAACCCAGGATCATGACACTTTTGGTTTAACAGACTTCATTTTACGTGACTTCAAACATCAAACACATAACAGGCTGTTTGTGTGTTAATCACACGGGGGCGTGGCATGGAAACAGACCTGAGTGTTTGCCTGCTTCCCTGTGGGACTCTGTTTTTATCTGTTTTGTTTTTGCCACAGAACGACAGCAGGTGTGCGTCAGCATCGAGCTCGCTCTGCAGAAGAGGAGCGAGCATGAAGCGAGGAACGCTTTTAAGCGTCAGCTAATCTGAAATGCAGCGTTTCAGTCTGAGTCTCACCTTGGACGAAGTCATCAGCTGTGTGATTGACAGCTGAGTTCTTCTTCACGGCCGAGGAGCGATAAATGATGTGCCGCCGCCCCTCCTCCTCCACCTCCTCTTCCTCTCCTCCTCCTCCCAGCCTCCATCGATCCAGCGGCTCGATGAAAAACTCCTCCTCGCCGGTGCGGACCATCCCTGCCTGGGAGACACGAGAGCGTTAATCTGAGCCAGCATTAATCAGTCTGAACGATTATTATTACAGCATCAGTCAGCAATACTTCAGCATTTTTACAGTATCAATGTTCCAGAGACCGATGCAGTGAACAGTGAGGGTCAGATTACTGCCTTGCCCAAAGGAAACACCTGAAGAGGAACAGGTGATACCAGTAAAACCAATTAAACACCTGGAATGAAACAGGTGAGCCAACAAGTGCCAGGAAGGAACACCTGGAGGACTCAAAGGAGCTTGGAAAGAAAAGCGTCTGGACTTCTTTAAGTTGCTTGAAGACGTTTCACCTCTCATCCGAGAAGCTTCTTCAGTTCTTGGGTCAAATGGTGGAGAGTCCCAGATTTAAGCCCCGTGAGAGTTCCCCCCCCCCCCTCAAAGGGGGACAAAAGGACCCCTGATGATCCTCTACCTTCACAGACATCTGGAGGAATCAGATGATAAAACTGAAGAGCAGAGCTCACAGCTGTGCTTATGAGAAAGTAAGAACGTGTCCATCAGATAAAGACTCCGTGGGTCTGTCCCACTGCATAGTCACGTCTTTTATTCGTCAGGTTTGGTCCACTGAAGGTGTGTTTTTGTAACGCCAGGTGACGTCTTATTTTTGACGTCTAGCGTCGTCTCTATGACCTCAGTGTGCGGCCTATTTAGAGTCCAGATGTGGTCGTGGTGGATGTCTTTTCAACGAAAAACTTAGACTCATTGTAGACGTCGTGCTTCTACGTGTGCAGGAACTGTAGTCCTGTGTTTCCAGAGGGAGGAGGACTTGTTGCTGTAGAGCATGGCTATTCAACTAAGAAGTCAGTTGGGCCAGATTTTCAAACCGAGGAATTTATCTGGGCCAGATATTTTTTTGCAGCCAGTAAGCAGCAGATCATGATCAATTTCAAACCCACACAACTGTACTGAAAAACAAGTAATTTTTTTTATTCCTTTTCCCCCTGTAAATCTGGGGACCTCTCACAAATGCACACCAAAAGGTCCATTTAAAAAAGGGGAGCTATAACTAAACTATTTTTTTGCACATTTGAAATAATAATATTAAAAAAAACATTTTGATAATTCCCTTTCAAATTAAAATAAATATTTTGCTGACCACTCACTTTTCCTGCCATGGATGGAGCCCCATCCGTCACAAGTATACAGACACGCTTCATATCCATTTTCCTCAAAAAGAGCTGAAATCTTCTCAAACATTATTTTGCCAGCTGTGTGTCCCTCTAACGCAGGGCTCTAGAGTGCGACCAATTTGGTAGCAAATGCAACCAAATTTTTCAGTGGTGCAAATAAAAAAAAAAATATTTGGTTGCACCTGTGCGACCAACTGTTCGGGTAGCAAAAAAAAAAAAAAAATCTGCAACCTTCCCTGTGGTCAACAACAGACACACATTTTGCCCCTATCGTGGGCTAAACCAATCAGAGATAGTCAGGGGGGGGACCTCTCTGATTGGCCGTGGTCCAGTTGAAAGTGCAGGTGGAAGTGGGAGGTGAGTAGCTTGAATAAAGCGATATCAATTCATTAAATCCTGAATCGACTTTTAAATAGGGATGGGTATCGTTTAGGTTTTAGCCGATACCGGTGCCAAATCGGTACTTTTGAAACGGTGCCGGTGCGTAAATGGTGCTTAAAGAATGGAGAACACAAAATTGGTCCAAAAACCTCTCATGTTCAGCTGTTTTTTTGTAAAAAGATAACAATGTTAGCCTTTTCTGCAGCTATAGGGGATTTATGGCATCACTCTTGGCTGGAAGCAGTGCTTAAACAATGGAAAAAACACAAACTTTGTCCTAAACCTCTCATGTTTAACTGTTTTCCACTTTTTCTTTGGTCATTTTAGCCTTTTTGGCCAGGATGAAGGGAGTATCTGCCATCAAACAAGAGGACAGCCGCATTATGATGTTTGCTAGTTCACCTTACATGCATTAATGTAATAACGTGGTTAGCCTACTGGTTACTACCGTTTATGTCAGAACCGGTGCCGGACACCGGTACACATCCCTACTTTTAAATATAACTGTGTTTTGCCAGAAATGCCAGATTCTCAGATTAAAGCTCACAAAACCATTTCAACAACAACCAAACAGCAGATGAGAGCAGGTACACGGACTCCACACAATGACGTAAACACAGACCCGACGCATCAGAATCAGCTCTGTCTTTGTCAGCTCTTTTGAGCCAACCATCCCTTTAACGTTAACTAGTAATGACTTCATGAACTTCTTCACAAATAAAATTTTTATCATTAGAGAAAAAATTACCAGTAATCATCCCACAGATGTAATATTATCTACAGCTACTCTTAGTACCATTGATGTTAAGTTAGACTCTTTTTCTCCAATTGATCTTTCTGCGTTAACTTCAATAATTACTTCCTCCAAACCATCAACATGTCTTTTAGACCCCATTCCTACAAAACTGCTCAAAGAAGTCCTGCCATTAATTAATGCTTCGATCTTAAATATGATCAACCTATCTCTAATGATCAGCTATGTACCACAGGCCTTCAAGCTGGCTGTAGTTAAACCTTTACTCAAAAAGCATCTCTAGACCCAGCAGTCTTAGCTAATTATAGGCCAATCTCCAACCTTCCTTTATATCAAACATCCTTGAAAGAGTAGTTGTCAAACAGCTAACAGATCATCTGCAGAGGAATGGTTTATTTGAAGAGTTTCAGTCAGGTTTCAGAGCTCATCACAGCACAGAAACAGCTTTAGTGAAGGTTACAAATGATCTTCTTATGGCCTCTGACAGTGGACTCATCTCTGTGCTTGTCCTGCTAGACCTCAGTGCAGCGTTCGATATTGTCGACCATAATATCCTATTAGAGCGATTAGAACATGCTGTAGGTATTACAGGTACTGTGCTGCAGTGGTTTGTATCATATCTATCTAATAGACTCCAGTTTGTTCATGTAAATGGAGAGTCCTCTTCACACACTGAGGTTAATTATGGAGTTCCACAGGGTTCAGTGCTAGGCCCAATTCTGTTTACATTATACATGCTTCCCTTAGGCAGCATCATTAGAAGACATAGCATACATTTACACTGCTATGCTGATGACACCCAGCTCTATCTGTCCATGAAGCCAGATAACACACACCAATGAGTTAAACTGCAGGAATGTCTTAAAGACATAAAGACCTGGATGGCCGCTAACTTTCTGCTTCTTAATTCAGATCAAACTGAGGTTATTGTACTCGGCCCTGAAAATCTTAGAAATATGGTATCTAACCAGATTCTTACTCTGGATGGCATTACCTTGGCCTCCAGTAACACTGTGAGGAACCTTGGAGTCATGTTTGACCAGGACATGTCCTTCAACGCACATATTAAACAAATATGTAAGACTGCTTTCTTCCATTTGCGCAACATCTCTAAAGTTAGAAATATCCTGTCTCAGAGTGACGCTGAAAAACTAGTTCATGCATTTATTACTTCCAGGCTGGACGACTGTAATTCATTATTATCAGGAAGTCCTAAAAACTCCCTGAAAAGCCTTCAGCTAATCCAAAATGCTGCAGCAAGAGTCCTGACAGGGACTAGAAAGAGAGAGCAGATTTCTCCTGTTTTGGCTTCCTGTTAAATCCAGGATTCAAAATCCTGCTCATCACATACAAGGTCTTAAATAATCAGGCCCCATCTTATCTTAATGACCTTGTAGTACCATATCACCCTATTAGAGCACTTCGCTCTCGCTCTGCAGGCCTACTTGTTGTTCCTAGAGTATTTAAAAGTAGAATGGGAGGCAGAGCCTTCAGTTTTCAGGCCCCTCTTCTGTGGAACCAGCTTCCAGTTTGGATTCAGGAGACAGACACTATCTCTACTTTTAAGATTAGGCTTCAAACTTTCCTTTTTGCTAAAGCATATAGTTAGGGCTGGACCAGGTGATCCTGAATCCTCCCTTAGTTATGCTGCAATAGACTTAGGCTGCCGGGGATTCCCATGATGCATTGAGTTTTTCCTTTCCAGTCACCTTTCTCACTCACTATGTGTTAACAGACCTCTCTGCACTGAATCATATCTGTTATTAACCTCTGTCTCTCTTCCACAGCATGTCTTTATCCTGTCTTCCTTCTCTCACCCCAACCGGTCGCAGCAGATGGCCCCGCCCCTCCCTGAGCCTGGTTCTGCCGGAGGTTTCTTCCTGTTAAAAGGGAGTTTTTCCTTCCCACTGTCGCCAAAGTGCTGCTCATAGGGGGTCATATGATTGTTGGGTTTTTCTCTGTATCTATGAAGCGCCTTGAGGCGACTTTTGTTGTGATTTGGCGCTATATAAATAAAATTGAATTGAATTGAATTGAATTGAATTGAATTGAATTTCTCGGCTTTCTCACCCGCCGGCCCGCAGACGGACACGCTGTCGGAGCTCAGCGATCCTGATGCGTCCGGTCCGCGCTGTGTTTACGTCTTTTTGCGCTGATTCTGAGCTGCAGGTTTTGTCTCTCCAACCAAAATTCACCGAGCCAGCAGCAAAAGAAGCAGCAAACTGCGCTTCACATTTGATCAATGTCGTCATGAATTTTGCTGTTTTGCTTCCACGACTATTAAAATCACACTCCATGCACCGCTAGCTCTCTCTCTCTCTGTACTTCAGGAACAGTTTCCGTCTCCAATCTCTGTTTTCTGTATTATTCATTCGCTTATTACCCACCAGTCTACCGTTGTTTACAGCGCTGTGGCTGCTGTCTTTTTCTTTTTCACTTAAATGACCTCGGACAAGAAAGCCTGTTTTTTCTGTTGTTCAATACTGAAGAAATTTAAACTTTATATGCAGAACATTGTAGAATATTTTTAAGGTTATCTGCTATAAAAAGCCAGACCAGGAAAATCTCCTTCATGTTTTTCTGTTTTATTCTCAGTTACTTTCACACAAAGGCATCTGCTGTGATGTTCACAATTCTGATGAAGTCAGTACTGATAAATGATCAGAATTATAATATTTCTGACTGTCTGAGGCTAAGTTGAATCGAATCGGGACTTTGAAAACCTGAATCGAATGGATTGTAGAAATCAGTGATGATACCCAGCCCTATGAGCAGCCTAGGCACGACAGACGTGGATGTAGCTGTAATAGGAAAAGAACTATTGCTAACTTTTCTGTTAAGGCCTGATCCTTCTGAAATTCATAGCCAGTGCTCTGACACGGTGTCATCAATCTTTGAATGCTGAAAAAGCACAGTGTATCCAGAAAAACACATTATATTATATCAATTATTATAAAATTTGTGTGCGCCTAACTTTTGTGGCGGTACGCCTAACTTTTTAAAGTTAGGCGTACCGGTACGCCCATGGCAAAAAGTTAGTCTAGAGCCCTGCTCTAACGGTAGCAAGCCAAGCAATTTCCCATCCAAAAAAACGGACATATATGCACAACTGTGCATTATCAGTTCTGTCTGTGAACCCATCTCCTACTATAGATATTACATCAGTTTTCCTCAGGTCATCTAACAGCATTTCAAACTCGTCTGACGCCAGAACTTCAACTCTACGAACTGTCTGACAGGGGTACGTTTTTTTATAGCATATGTCACACTTACTTAAATTTTTTCATCACTTTTCACCGCATCCACCACGGCCAGCATGCAGTATTTCACTGTTTCAGAATCTGTGAAAGGCCTTTTCTTCTTCGCCAAGAAGCAAACACGAAGGAAAGCTGCTGCAACTCTCTCTTGGACTGTACAGGACCCTCACCATGGTAGTACAACTCCGGTTGTAAGATTATTAAACTCGCAGTTAAACTGTACTTTTGCAGCCCTCTCCTGTGTCCGGACGGATGACGGCTGCACAGATTTCTTCGAGATCAATACTGGCGTCCGACAAGGATGCGTGCTATCCCCTTTCCTCTTCCTGTTGGTAAGTGACTTCATCATGCGACGATCAGTTGACCAAGCTGGCATCGGTGTGCCCTGGCACGAAGCGCGTAATCTCCCTGACTTGGACTTCGCAGATGACATCGCCCTGCTGGGCTCGACTCAGGAAGACCTCCAAAAGTTGACCGCGGCCCTGCAGAGGGAGGCGACGAAAGTTGGATTAAGAATCAGCGCCAAAAAAACCAAGGTACTCCGAGTTGACTATGCACGTGCCCGCATTCCTGTCATGATCAACCAACAACGTGCTGAAGAGGTGGAGAATTTTACATATCTTGGCAGCATCATCTCGAATGACGGGGTCTCTGATTGGGATGTCGACGCCAGAGTAGGGAAGGCAGTTGGTGTCCTGCGACGTCTCCAACCGATTTGGAACTCGACATCCCTGAATGTAAGGGTCAAGATCAGACTACTGAACTCTATCGTCTTCCCTACTGCACTTTACGCTAGTGAAACCTGGCGCTCAACAAGTGCAATTATTCAACACCTGAACGTGCTTCAACAACGTGGCCTGCGGCGAATCCTGAGAATTTCCTACCGGGACCGAATAACAAATGAGGAGGTCCTACGAAGAGCAGGCACCCGCCCATTAGCCGATGTTGTTGCAGAAAGGCGCTTCCGCTTTGCGGGACATATTTTACGCCTACCCCCTCATTGCCCAGCTAAGATTGCCATGACATGGCGTCCACACACTGGCAAGCGAAAGCAAGGCCGACCAAAGACCACATGGCGTTGAACATTCATGGACGATCTGAGAACTGTCAACATTGCCTGGGACGAAGCTGAAGCCGTCGCTGCTGACTGACATCGATGGAGATCACTAGCTGCCCGATGTGCCGCCCGGCCTAGGAGGAACTAAGTCTAAGTCTAAGTCTCCTGAGATTGCTCTGGAAAGTTTGTGTAGAAAATCTGGTGTTTGTCATTGTGGTGCCTTCGTAAGTACAGCAACACACTCACTGCAAATTAAACACATTGGTTTGGCATTTGGATTTGGCGGTAAAATGAATAAGTATTTGTCAGTCCAGGCAGGGTTCATTGTCAATTTTGCGCTTTTGGAGTGAGAAAGACATGCTGTCGTCGCATCATATATTACGATGATTGTTTAATATGTTTACATCTCGGTGCATTGTGGGTTAAATATTGCTAGGCTACTAGGAGTGTTGCATTCAAAGTCTACACTACGCTGTAGGAATTTTTAATTTTTTAAATTTTTAAAAATTAATGAATTAACTTTTTGCGTTTTCTCTGTGTTTCTGCCAGGACCACAGGCAGGGCCACTCGCAGGTTGCTTCTGGGCCGCATTTGGCCCGCGGGCCGCCATTTGAATAGTCTTGCTGTAGAGAAACATCATGTGTGAAGGACTGCAGAGAGATCATTGGACGTCTCCAAGATGGCGCGAGCTCTTTAGCTAAAACAGTGAGCAGCTGCTCTGTGGATGTGTCACAGAACTGTCACAGACAGTTTCAAAATGTGAGCATCAACAAAGACCGAGCAGATAGTCCGGTTCATACAGACCACCGCAAACTTCCTCTTACAAAGCTTTTCACAATAAAACAGGATAAAGATAGATTGCCAGGTTTCCCAGCTCGCTGACCCAGGGTTTGTGTTTGTGGTGATTCGGACTCTTGTTTATTTATCATCATGTTCTCTGTGTTTATATTTCCTAGTACACTCTGGAGTTATTTCATTATTCCTAGTTCAGGTTGTTTCCTTAGTCTTTGGTCCTCTTCATGTCTCTGTCCGTCCCTCAGCGTTTCCCCGGGTAAGTCAGGTTCGTCTTCATGTTGCCAAGTTTTCTGTTTCACAGTCTCCCTCGCCCTATCTCGCCCCTCACCCTCTCTCTCCTCCCTCTGCTCCTGGTTTGGTCAGCCTGTGTCTCTGTGTGTTCTCCCAGTACTTCCTGTTTTACTTTGATAGTCTCGTGTCCGGTGTCTCGTGACAGTTCCACCATCAGGTCTTTTTGTGTGGAGTTTGCATGTTCTCCCCGTGTTTGCGTGGGTTCCCTCCAGGTACTCCGGCTTCCTCCCACCATCTAAAGACATGCAGTTAGTGGGGACAGGTTAACTGATTAATCCAAATTGCCCATAGGTGTGAATGTGGGCGCGAATGGTTGTCTGTCTCTCTGTCTCTCTGTCCAGGGTGTACCCCGCCTCTCGCCCTATGACAGCTGGGATAGGCTCAGAGGAAAGCACTTCAAGGGGTTATTAACAGCACCCAAAAGGTCTGATCTGCACGTCTATCAGACGTCCAATGTTTAGCAGGGTGGGTCTGTGGATCTGTGCATCTGTGGGTCTGTGCATCCATCATCATTAGCAGCTCTGAGTGAGAAGCGTCAGCTCTAAAGCCTCAGTCGTGCTCTGAGTCAGCAGTAAACATGCTGGAGCTGGAAATATAAAATCATAAACTGAGTAAGACTTTTCCCATCATGCACTGCTCCTGCAGTAAACTACATCAGAGCTTCAGTGCTGAGGTGTTCCTGTTATTGTGTCCACCTCGATGAGTCTGCAGTTTGTTCCCTGCAGCTTCCTCATTCCTCCTCCTACGCCTCACATCTGTCCTCCACATCTGGCTTCACTCAGTGACTCGGCCCACGCTGTACGAAGCGAAGGTCTCAGCACGCCACGTTTTACAGCGTCCTCTCTGTTTCTGTCTGACTCCCTGCTGAACTTAAAAGCTTTTATTTTGAAAATTTTGTGAGCCACATTCGTGACTTTTATTGTTTAAAATCTTTTTTGTAGATGTTTGGATCAGACGCTCCTCCTGCCTCAAACTGAAGCTTTCAGCTGCAATATGTGGAAAATCAGGAGGCTCCACACACATCGACAGCTGTGGAAACATCTGCATCCATCAGCAGCTGCAGCTTCCTCGCTCAGGACAACGACGATGATGACGATGATGATGTTACATCCTTAAATCGTCTCTGAGAGGACAAAAGAAATAAAACTCTCCTGCCTGACTCGGGGACACGTTCCTCTGGGGCTGATATGTTTCCTCCTAACAGTCTTTGTCACTTTGAAACCAAAGTCTGTGTTTTACCTGTCCATGTCTCGAGTCACCTGACAGGTGGGATCACAGAAGCCTGTTAGGTGACTCAGGTGAGTCACTGGTTGATGTCACCCAGGAAACGCCTGATGCTTCGGCTCATGTGATGTCTCAGGTTAGTGACAGATGTTTATGTTTGGACTGAAACCTGAGACGGTCGCCTGATTTGCTCATTAAAGTCCTGCAGACGTTCCTGTGGGCGGGCTTTAGTGTGCTTTAGTGTGTATGAAGCACTGCTCCATCGCCACGCTGACGAGTCTCATCACTGTTTAACAATCGTGTGATATTTATTCATGAAAGCCTGAGTCACAGAGCACTTTAGTAACAGCAGTCCATGACTGCAGACACGCCTCGCTCAGCTCACCACCGTCAGCATCAGAGGACCGTGATGAACAGGACGTGAGCGTCTGACTTAGACAGCGGTGACGGTGAGGAGAGCGCTGTCCGCACAACAGAACGCCACAAACACGTTCAAACCTTTACTGCAAAAGAGCTGTAGAAAGAACACACCTGAGAAGCTGTTTGATACACTGCTGAAGCTATTCACTCATTTACTTTTTCTATTTTTTTCTATTTCTTTTCTACTGGTGCTGAAGTGAGTTTCTGTGGGATAATTAAATAAATCTGTTTCTTTACAGCGAGCTGTAGAAAGAACCACCTGCATGTCTACAACCTGCTGTGCTGATGATTCTCTACGGCATAACGACCAGGCGATAGCTAAACGTTAGCTAAATGTTAGCTAAACATTAGCTAAACGTTAGCTAAACATTAGCTAAATGTTAGCTAAACATTAGCTAAACGTTAGCTAAACGTTAGCTAAAACAACAAACCCGCAGAGAGCTGAAGGATGGTGTCAGGAGAAACATCTGTGAATGTGATCACTGAACGAGCCGATCATTGACTTTGTTTCAGCTCCTCGGAGACACGAGGAGGATGTCCACAGTCCCATCTCCTCTGAACTCATCAGGGTGGAGGTCACGCCGTTAACTCCACCCTGGTGATGGTGTTGGCAGGTCAGCTGAGGATGCTCAGTGACCTGTGGACCCTTCCGCAGCTCTGACACTACCGCTCACTTAAGTCACAGTGCAGGAACCGTGTTAGAGTTTCTTCACAGGAACTTCAGGCACTGATTACATGGGACCCTGTGACTAAGTTCACATGACCCAGGATTGGTCCACGACCTGGAGATTGGGAACCTTTGCTCTGATCAAACAGCTGTAAGACGATTGGGTCATGTGATACATACCAGTCCATCACAGTTGCTGATGGCGACTGACGTACCCTCCATGTTGGACACAGTTCCCGTGTAGAAGCAGCCGGTGTCTTCTATTGGCTGAGAGTGGTGCTGTCCTGACTCCTCCCACTCCATGGTGGCGGTGGGGGCGACGAGGCGAGAGTTGGGATGCAGGTGTAGGTGCAATTCCTGCCCGAAGGCAGTCACATTATAGAAAAGCTCCGCCTCCTCTGTCATGTGACTCTGCCCCCACCAACCGTGACTGGGCGGAGCCTGTTGTGAAAAGGGTGTGTCCATATGTCTGTCATTAAAGTCGGTGGGTGTGTCCTCTGATGAGGGGGCGTGTCTTTTCCTGCGATGTAGCTGGCGAGCTGAGATGGAACCTGACAGGAAGCGCCCCTCTGAGTCTGTCCTGATTGGACGAATGATGGCGAACTCCGACAGAACCTGATGGAGAGAATCTGCAGAAGAAGAAGAAGAGTCAGTCACTCCTGCAGCGTCTGTTTCAGGACTGAAGACAATAAAACCTTCAGTTATTTAAACAAACACGTTACTGTTGAACATTCAGACCGACAACACCTGAACCTCACACCTGCAGTTCCTCTGACGTCCAGCAGGAGCAGCACTGAGTCAGTCCCATAGACTCCCATGTTAAAATAAACATGTTTGGAGTCTCTAGTGATAATTCAAACCTGTTTAGATTTGATTAAGGCTTAATGTTTGCATTATTGGGGGCGTGGCCTCTGACAGGTGGTCTTCTAGTTTCACCTGAGCTGGGCCTCTAGCTCAGGTGAAACTAGAGGCCCAGCTCAGGGCCTCTAGCTTCACCTGTTGGAGCCTTTATAATGACATCATGTGACCGATAACATGGCTCCTGTTAGGTCACTGTACCAACAGAGCATATGAGGAGGCGGAGCCAAAGACTGAGAGCATCCTGTGGTTGGACTCTGACTGGACACCTCTCACAGAGCGTGTAGATGAGTTTATAACCTGAAACACTTCTGTGCTGTATTTTCTTTTTACACGGCCACGTCTTTAACATACTCAGACAAAGACATTTTAAATAAAATATATTTTAAATTTTTGTTATCAGAGGATTATTGAATGGTGATCATGAAACCAGTGGGCAGGTACAAAGCTGACTGTGGTTTCTGTGTTTTACTTCAAAGACATTACTAATCATTTATAACATGACTCCAGCTGTTTCATCCAGATGTTATAATAAATAAATAAATAAATAAACACTAAAACCTCTGATCCTCCCACACAGGACAGTTTCTACAGGATTACATCAGCTCAGGCTGGACACAGTCTTACTCTGAGAGCAGCTCTGTGAGGACGTTTCTGTCCTGGTGGAGATTAGAGAGCAGGACGAGGGTCCTCACACGTATAGAAAGACGAACCTTTGTTTGTCTGTGAGCTGTACCTACACTGATGAAGAGGAAGGATGAGTGGGCTCTGTCTGAGGTCATGGAGGTCACACACACACACACACACACACACACACACACACACACACACACACACACACACACACACACACACACACACACACACAAACTGAGTGTCCTCATGAGGACTCAAATAACACTTCACTCCTGAACCTCACTGCATGTGAAGGTCCCCAATTTGTAGAAGTGTCCCCACTGTGATGTGTAAAGGCTTGGTCCTCATGTAGCAGGAATGTGAGCACAAACACACACACAGTGAGGATTTGATGAAATATGATCTGGATGGCTCACATTCCCCAAACGTCTGAAACACGTAAACACTGAGATTTACTGGGAAAACGTGCAGAGGAGGGGCCTCACACCGAGAGCCGCTCTGTGATTGGTCAGTGTGCTGATGGACTGTTTGACTTTGACCTTGACTGCACAGTTCAAAGGTCAGCACGCAGAGCACTGAATGGAAACCACCACAGAAGAAGAGCAGGAGTGTTACTGCATCAGTGCAGCTGCTGTGTAACTGGTGTGCAGATAGAATCAACAGTACTGCAATGTCAGTATTGCAGCATGAGAAGTATTAGAGGAGAGTCTCACCTGTGCTCTGGGTGATGTAAACTGAGTGCAAACAGTGGACGTGCAGCAGAAAGGTGATGATCAATAATCCACAGCGACGCTCCTCCATGCTGACAGTGAGGTTCTCTGTGAGGCAGACACACTGAGACTAACTGCTGAGCAGACTGAGCTCGGACAGACACTCCTCCACTCCGTCATTATCTCCTCCCTCTGACTGCCGTGTGCAGCACGGTCCTTCCCCTCCAAGCTTTCTGAAGATCCTGGATCTGGTTTCACACCAACAGTACGGGACAACAGCTGACCCACACAGACACAAACACATGAACTTGTTCTTCTATCCTTGTGAGGACCCCAAAAACCTGAACCTGTGCGGATCAGGGACCTGACTTTGTTTGGGTCTGTGAGGCATTTTTATATTGATGAAAGATTTTGATTGGTTGAAGAAATGCAAATGTCACAAGCGCTGCATGGTTTTTTAGTTATTAACCTCATCAAAGTGCTCCCTAAAACAGTGTTTATTACTTTTTAAACAACAATATTCAAGTTTGTCTGAAGCAGTGGCTCCACCTGCTGGTGAAGCTGCACTTACACTCAGAACAGTAACATGAACTCCATGAAGCTTGCGTTGTAAAAACAAAAGTGTTAGTAAGTGAACTGTTACGGAAGCATAGAGCTGTATCACATTATAACATGAAACCTTTATCGTTCTAACATATGGTTTCATGTTTGTACATATTATCATGTTATTACAATATTGTAATAACATGATAATATGTTGTACGAACATCCGTTATAATAATGTTTTTTATTGTGAGAGCTGATGTCAGAGCTTCCTGCTGATGGAGCAGCAGCTGCTCTCAGCACTGAGTGATCTTTGGTCTGCACAGGGGTGTCCAACATCAGGCCTGGGGGCCACAACTGGCTTGTCAAAGACCCCCACCCGGCCCACTGGACATCTTTGGAAAATGTAAATGAGGCCAAACATTGAGGAACTTTCACAGGATTTTATTATTTTACAGCTTTTCTGATATAAACCCCACCGACCGACGCTCAGCACCAGCAGGAACAGGCGAGGTCTGAGGAACCAAAGGACGTCCACACAGAGCTTTCTCAGCTGATACCCCAACCTTAAACTCCTGGCGTGTCCACCACAGCTTCCCAAACACTCGTCCCGTTTCCTCGCTGATTCCTGTCGTCACCGCTTTGAAGGAAGTCTTTGACTCGAACGCTGCTCGTCCTAAAATAGTGTTCGCTGAAGCACTTTGACCCACTCCGGTTCTACCGAGGAGGACGATGGTGAGATCTGGATCCATGACCTGAGAACACACACACACATTTCTGCTGTCATTTGAGTTTCTCTCTGTGTGTCTGTGGAAAGTCTCCTGTGACAAAGTGAACTGAAACCAGCTCTATCTGTGCATGAAGCCAGATAACACACACCAATGAGTTAAACTGCAGGAATGTCTTAAAGACATAAAGACCTGGATGGCCGCTAACTTTCTGCTTCTTCATTCAGATCAAACTGAGGTTATTGTACTCGGCCCTGAAAATCTTAGAAATATGGTATCTAAGCAGATTCTTCCTCTGGATGGCATTACCTTGGCCTCCAGTAACGCTGTGAGGAACCTTGGAGTCATTTTTGACCAGGACATGTCCTTCAACGCACATATTAAACAAATATGTAAGACTGCTTTCTTCCATTTGTGCAACATCTCTAAAGTTAGAAATATCCTGTCTCAGAGTGATGCTGAAAAACTAGTTCATGCATTTATTACTTCCAGGCTGGACGACTGTAATTCATTATTATCAGGATGTCCAAAAAACTCCCTGAAAAGCCTTCAGCTGATCCAAAATGCTGCAGCAAGAGTCCTGACAGGGACTAGAAAGAGAGCAGATTTCTCCTGTTTTGGCTTCCTGTTAAATCCAGAATTCAAAATCCTGCTCCTCACATACAAGGTCTTAAATAATCAGGCCCCATCTTATCTTAATGACCTTGTAGTACCATATCACCCTATTAGAGCACTTCGCTCTCGCTCTGCAGGCCTACTTGTTGTTCCTAGAGTATTTAAAAGTAGAATGGGAGGCAGAGCCTTCAGTTTTCAGGCCCCTCTTCTGTGGAACCAGCTTCCAGTTTGGATTCAGGAGACAGACACTATCTCTACTTTTAAGATTAGGCTTCAAACTTTCCTTTTTGCTATAGCATATAGTTAGGGCTGGACCAGGTGATCCTGCTAAAATATTGTACTTGAGTAGGTGAATCACCCTTATTTCGACAAATAAACTTAGGATTATGCCGGTGTCACAGAAGAAAGTCAGTCAAGGGGGGAACAAAACTCTCCAAGATAAATTGTCGGACTTTACGAAGTCGAGGGCTAGCAAGGATTCATCAGCTAGCAGTGAGGCCATGGACTCCGGCGAGGCTAACACCAGCGGGACTCCAGAGGTTAATGCACCGGACAGAAGCAAGGATATGGCGGCGGGAGAGTCCTGCCCCACGTTGGCCATGATCCTGACCACTATCAACAACATAAAAACAGAGTTTTCCACCAGGTTTGATGGCATATTGTCCGCTATTGATAGTGTGAGGAAAGACATTACTGACTGTGTAGAGCACGTCACAGAAGCAGAAACTAGGATTCCGAGATTCTTGAGATACCCATTTCTGTCTTCTAATTGAAAATAAATTTTAATAAATAAATAAATAAAATACAAAAAAACCCAAAAAAGATTAATAGGCCGAATGTATTTCTGCAACAATTGGTCAACTTCAAGTAAGTGGGGCT
The DNA here is from genome assembly GCF_963969265.1 of Rhamphochromis sp. 'chilingali'. Taxonomy (NCBI): domain Eukaryota; kingdom Metazoa; phylum Chordata; class Actinopteri; order Cichliformes; family Cichlidae; genus Rhamphochromis; species Rhamphochromis sp. 'chilingali'. The sequence continues at coordinate 34,651,098 of NC_137946.1, forward strand.
CAATCAAACCAACAGACCACTTCTGATTAGTGTTGCTTAGAAATCTGATTTGAAATGTGAAATGTGATTTCACCTATGGCAAAGAGGGGTGTTTGTGAATAGATAAGAATTTAATATCTATCTATTCATAAACACCCCTCACTACAAAGCAGGCGAGGAATTACAAACCCCTCATCATCAGTGGCACGCCAGTGGAGAGAGTGGACAGTTTCTGATACCTGGGTGTCCACATCACTCAGGACCTGTCATGGTCCTGTCACATCAACACCCTGGTTAAGAAAGCCCGTCAGCGTCTCTTCTTCCTCAGAAGACTTAGAGACTTCCATCTGCCACTGAAGGTGCTCAAGAACTTCTACTCCTGCACCATCGAGAGCATCCTGACGGCAAACATCTGCACCTGGTTTGGGAACAGCACCAAGCAGGACAGACGAGATCTGCAAAGGGTGGTGTGCTCGGCAGAACGCATCATTCAATCAGAGCTCCCTGACCTGCTGTCCATCTACACCAAGCGGTGCAAGTCCAAAGCTAGGAAGATTATGATGGACCTCTCCCATCCCAACAATGGACTCTTCTCACTGTTGAGGTCTGGGAAGCGCTTCCGCTCCCTTAAGGCCAAAACAGAGAGATAAGAATTTAATATCTAACCTTGGTGGCACAGGAGGGTATGGTTAGTGTTATAGTTAACAGTTGAATTGTTTGGTTTTACTAGTTCAGCTATACGGTGTCATCCTTGGGTGGGACTATTAATTGCTACCTGGAAACTTTAAACATCTGGGGAAGGAAATCCAGGTTAAAAGACCTGGATATGGGTGACAGTGAGGGTATTTGGGCAGTTTCTCTTGTTAGCAGTAGTATTTATGTTAGCTTTCTGTCTTTTTCTTTTTGTAATTTTTTTTACATATATTTTCACTTGTTTGGGGAATATAACTACACAATCTACAAGAAATGTCTACTGAGATAAAAATCTAAATCACATCATGGAACTGCAGAGGGTTACAAAATCTGAGGAAAGTTAAACAAGTCATGAATAGGGATGGGTACCGGTATCAGTTCTGACATAAACGGTAGTAACCAGACCGAAAAGCAGCGCACATTTCGGTGCTTTATTTGGGTGCTTTTTTTCCCCCTGAGATGTCACACACCTTGGATTCTAGCCAATCATTTTACCTTTGCAAACGTAGTAGGCGGGCCCAGGTACGTACATTCTTTTAGAGCAGATCTACAGATTAAAAATGCCCAAGGCGAAGCGGTCAAAAGTCTGGCTGTACTTCACAGCAAACACCTGGCGATGTATAGCATTTTGTTAAAAGCTGAGAAGCGCGCCGTATTTGATAGCTTGCTGCGAGACCTCACACTGTGCACATCTACTGCGGGTGTGGTGCCTGTTATCGGACCCGGAGTTAGCAACATCCCCCAAAAACCCGAAGAGGAGAGTCCTGGACCCTAGCCCTGCCAGTGTAGCAGAAATGATGAGGATGATGATGCAGCAGCAGCCGTTCTTCTCTGCGTGAGTAGCTTCATGTTGTTCGAGTGTAATTTACGTTGAGCAGGCTAACCACGTTATTACATTAGTGCATGTAAGGTGAACTAGCAAACATCATCATAGCTACATGCGGCTGTCCTCTTGTTTGATGGCAGATACTCCCTTCACCCTGGCCAAAAAGGCTAAAATGACCAAAGAAAAAGTGGGAAACAGTTAAACATGAGAGGTTTTTGGACAAAGTTTGTGTTTTTTGCTGATTTTATTGTTTTAAATGTGTTTTTTTATATATATATTTTACTTATCTTATATTATTATTACTATTTTTCTCATTTTTTTTTAACCTGCTCAATGTATCATGTTTGGCATGTCAAGTGTACAGCACTTTGTGTTCAGCTGGTGGCTGATCTGAAAGCGCTATATAAATAAATTGCTTGCTTGCTTGCTTGCTTTTTTCCATTGTTTAAGCACTGCTTCCAGCCAAGAGTGATACCATATATGCCCCATAGCTGCAGAAAAGGCTAACATTGTTATCTTTTTACATAAAAGCAGTTAAACATGAGAGATTTTTGGACAAAGTGTGTGTTCTCCATTCTTTAAGCACCGGTTGGAGCACCGGCACCGTTTCAAAAGTAAAACTGGTATCGGATAAAACCTAATCGATACCCATCCCTAGTCATGAACAGAATAGGAGGAGAGCTTAAATGCCCAAACCCACTATTGTACTACTGGGCGGCGCAGCCGAGAACACTAATGTTTTACTATTCAGAAGAGAATGTGCCACTGAGGAGAGAGATGGAAGAGTATGCGCTGAAGTTGCCATTTCCTATTTATCTGTACTCGGCTAATCTTAAGAAACTAAAAAGAAACAGCAACGATCCCATGGTCAGAAATATGATTGTGGTGTGGCATCAAGTTAAGACTCACCTCAATGTAGTTGATTCACTCTCAGTATTCACCCCGTCCTGGGGGGAAATCATTTCCCCCCAGGACGGGGTGAAGGGGGATTTAAAATATGGGCTGAAAGGGGTTACAAATAGGAGATCTTTGCAATCCAGATAATAAACACTTACTGTCTGTTTTGTTTTTGTTTATATACCGAGCTTCTTATTAACTGCACGCACACACCAATCTCTGCTCCGATTCCACTTTATTTCCTCTACTTCTCCATTTCCTCTGGGGCTTCTTGCTCGCGAGTGAATTACACACATTACACACCGGTAAACTTGTCCTGTATCTGTGGTTATGTTGTAGCTTCTGGACGTGTCGGCACAACTTGTGACCACAGCTGGCTTCCAGGAACCGTCTTGTTGCCGGAACCGGACCAGTGTGCCAGGACATAGTTGAGGCAGAGGTCGGGCGGCTCTGTTGAAATAAGTCTGCTGGCGCTGCTGGCAGACCTCTCTCCTCTCACGCACTGTTTGCTGGCAAACTACTTGGGGTTCCAGCTGTTTTGGTGTTGCAGGGAGGATGGAGCGAAGTCTCCGGCTCATGAGTAGTTGTGCAGGCGACTTTAAGTTGTCCACGGGGGTGTTCCGGTATTCTAATAGGCTCAAGTAGGGGTCCTTATGTTCCGCTTTGGCCTTGTCCAGAAGTTTCTTTGCTGTCTGGACTGTTTTCTCAGCTAGGCCGTTGCTCTGTGGGTAATGGGGACTAGTAGTGGTGTGGGTGAAACTCCATGACTTTGCGAACTGTTCTGAAACTTACTTGAAGCATAGCACGGACCGTTATCACTAATCACCGACTCTGGAATACCATGCCTAGCCATGGCTGACTTTAGTTTGTGGATCACTGCTTCTGCAGTGCAGCTGCGCAGTCTTTCCAACTCGAAGAATCTACTGTAGTAATCTACCATGATGATGTAGTCTTCCGAGTTCCAAGTGAACAGATCGGTGGCTATGACCTGCCACGGTCGTTCTGGTATTGCATGTGACAACAGGGGTTCCTTGGGGTTAGCAGCTTGTCTCTCCTGGCATGTGCTGCAGGCTCCGACTGCTTCCTCAATCTGCTTTCCCATGCCTGGCCAAAACAGAAGGTCTCTGGCTCTGTTTTTACTCTTTTCTATACCCATATGGCTGGAATGAATCCGCCCTATCATGTCCTTTCTGAGCCTTTTTGGGATGATCATTTTCTCTCCTTTAAACATGATCCCGTCTATCAGTGAGATCTCATTCCTGTGGTTCCAAAACTCCTGGATGTCAGGCGGACATTGAGACCTTTTATCCAGCCATCCACTCAATGTGGTCCGTCTCAGGCTGTTGAGCTGAGGATCCTGGGCTGTTTCGTTTCTTATCTCTGAGAGTCTCTGGTCACTGACAGGCATGTTGCTGAGGACTGAGTGGATCTGCGCATCCATCCCGTCACATAGTGATTTATCGTGGAACTCTATGGATTTCCGGGAGAGCGTGTCGGCTACCGGGATGTCTTTCCCTGGCTTGTGGATGATGCTGATGTCGTACTTTTGCAGCTGTAGTATCATCCTCTGTAGCCGTGGTGGTGCTGATGCTAGTGTTTTTTTGAGTATGGACTCAAGTGGCTTGTGGTCCGACTCAATGGTCACATGTCGACCGTACATGTACTCGTGGAACCGCTTGCAACCAAAGAGAACAGCATACAGCTCTTTTTCTATTTGGGCATAGTTCTGCTCGGTGCTGTTAAGTGACTTGGATGCGTAGGCGACTGGCTTGCCGTCCTGCAGCATCACAGCACCGAGGCCACTTTTGGATGCATCGACCTGGAGTCGTAGTGCTTTCTTGGGGTCGAAGAAGGAGAGAACTAGGCCTGGTTCTTTAGTGATCAGCTCCTTCATTCGTTGAAAGGCTCTGTCATGGTTCTTGTCCCATACAAACTCACTGTCCTGCTTTAACAGCTGGCGGAGCGGAGCATTTATCTCTGACAGGTGTGGGGCAAATCTTGCTAGATAATTAACCATCCCCAGCACTGTTTCCAATTCCGCCCTGTTCTGTGGGGGCGCCATGTCTTGGACTGCTTTTACTTTTTGTGGATCTGGTTTCAGCCCTTCGTGTGACAATGTGTGACCGAAGTAACTGACCTCTTTGACGCAGATGGTGCACTTGTTCAGTTTTACACCTCTCTCCCCGCTGCGCTGCAGCATGGCCCTCAGGTAGTCATCATGCTCCTGTTTGGTTTCTCCGAAGACCAGTACGTCGTCCACAATGGCTGCCACGCCCCTCAGGCCCTCGTAGGTCTCGTCCACGCGTCGCTGGAACTCATCCTGAGCTGAGATTATGCCGAATGGCAACCTGAGGAAGCGGTACCTGCCAAACACAGTATTAAATGTGGTTAACAGAGATGATTCGTGGCTTAGCTTAATGGCCCAGTAGCCTGATCTGGCGTCCAAAACACTGAAATACTTGGCCCCAGCAAGTTTTGTGGTGACATCCTCTAAGGTGGGTAGAGGGTAATGGGGTCTTTGTATAGCCTTGTTGAGGGGTCTGGGGTCCAGACATACTCTGAGTCTGCCCGTCTTGGGTTTTTCCACGACAACAAGTGCATTCACCCAGTCCGTAGGATCTGTGACCTTGCATATGATTTGATTCCTTTCCATGTTGTCGAGCTCGTCTTTGAGTCGGGCTCGCAGAGCAATGGGAATCCGACGAGGTGGGCTGACTGTGGGTGCAACGTCTGGGTTTACATGGAAACTGCATTCACCAGGAAATTCTCCTATCCCTTTGAATACGTCTGCATATTCGTCTAGTATTGCCTGTGAACTGTTGGTTGTCTTGCCTCTTTCTTCCGTCACTGCCATCACGATCCTTACCAGGTTAAGGTCACGGCAAGCTTTCACTGCTAATACAGGTGGGGCGCTTGTGTTAACAACATGGAATTCCAACGTGCAGGTCTTGTCTTTGTGTTTGCATTTTAACTGGCATTTTCCTTCCATGCTGAGTGAGTGTCCCCCGTAATCTGTGAGCTTGTGTGTGACAGGCTTCAGTGTCACGTGTGGAAAGAGTGTCTGGAACATGTTAGCTGGAATTGTGTTTGCTTGTGCCCCAGTGTCAACTTTAAACCTCACTGTCTGTGGGGGGGAACCAAGCTGCATGTCTGCATATGCTTGCTCATCATTTCTTCCTTCATTTTCTATGGTGATGCTATCAATGTAGAAACAGTCTTGGTCCTCATCTGTGTCCATAGTTGACATTTCTATGTTCTCTCTCACAGTGTGTACTGATTTGAGGTGGGCTTTTGTCTGCGAAGGGAGTCTTGACCTGCATGCTCTCGCAAAATGGTTCATTTTCTTGCATTTTGCACATTGCTTCCCTTTTGCTGGGCAGGTGTCTCTATTACTGTGTTGTCCGGCACAATAGCTGCACGTTTTTAGTGTTGCATTAGCGTGTTCTTTTGGTCTCACGCTTCTTGTTTGATATTCTTGTCTGTGCGATTTCCTGCCGATGGCGTGCACAGTTTCTTGGCCCCTGGAGTGACCCATAGATTTTAGCTGTTGCTTTGCTAGCTCGTGTGATCGTGCTATATCTATAGCTTTCTCTAGCGTGAGCTCTGCGCCTTGGCTGAGTAGCTTTTCTCGGACGTGTGGCGAGTTAGTGGCAAATACAATGCGATCCCTGACCATTTCATCTGTATTTGGGTACCCACAGTCTTTAGCAAGTAGTTTTCAGTTCCGTAATAAACTGTTCAAATGTCTCATTTTCACCCTGCATCTTTTCATGGAACTTATATCGGGCGTAGATTGGGTTAGCTTTCGGTATGATGTAATCAGTGTACTTATCGTAGTACGTCTGAAGCTTTCGGGAGTCGTCTGCGGTGAGCGTCCACGTGTTGTAGACGTCCCGTCCTTTCTCACCGACCCATAGAAGAAGGTAGCTGCATTTGTCTGCCTCCTCCTTCCCCCGAAGAGGACCAGCGAACATTAGCTCGGCGTGCTGCTTGAAACGCCGCCATGCCTCGGGCAGGTTGCTAGAGTCCCAATCCATACGCGGTGTGGGAACGCCGTAAGCCTCCATGTCTGCGCTGTCCGACGGCGAGGGATTGCGTAGAAAACCGCTACTCTGACACCATGTTTTGTTTTTGTTTATATACCGAGCTTCTTATTAACTGCACGCACACACCAATCTCTGCTCCGATTCCACTTTATTTCCTCTACTTCTCCATTTCCTCTGGGGCTGCTTGCTCGCGAGTGAATTACACACATTGCAGCAACACAGTGCCATCTAGTGGCTGATACACACGAGTCAACATGTTACACTGTCCTTTGACGAAATTGTTGTCAAGCATGACATAGTCCGCAGCCAGTTCTTTAGATATTTACAGCTGAGAGATTTTATTAGAGCACAGCAAAACCAGCCCTTGTCCATTCCTGGCCTATCAACACTTGAAGAAATGATGGTGAAAGATTGCCGGGGAAGGGGCTTGATTTCCAAAACCTATAATGAACTGGTGGCTGCCTCTACAGAAACGTCCGTAAAGAAGCTTGAATCCTGGAGAGAAGACTTACAGGAGAACATCTCCCTTGAAGAGTGGGAGAGGGCTTGCGCCAGGGCACAATCACAAACAGTGAACACTTGTTTAAATCTCTTGCAGTACAGCTGGTTAATGCATACGTATATGACTCCAGTCAAACTTAATGCTTTCTACAGTACCATCCCGGATGTTTGTATAAAAATGCAACGAGGAAAAGGGCACACTTCTCCATTGTTTGTGGCAGTGTCCTGAAATTAGGAAATTCTGGGAAGAAGTGAAACAATGAAATATTAGAAATATTAGAAATATTAGAAATATTATCTCTGAAGAAATATTAGAAATAAAAATGCATTTAGATCCAAAACTTTTTCTGCTGGGCACCTGTCCAGCTAACTGTAATATAACAAGGAAACATCGCTTATTTTTAGACACAGGGCTGCTGATGGCTGAGAGAGTGATTGCCATTACTTGGAAAGAGGTGGATAGACCGAGAAGAAGTAAATGGATTTCAGAGTTAACATCTACTCTGCCCTTAGAAAAGATCACCTACGCAATCAGGGGCAAGCAATGATGCTTTGATAGCATCTGGGGCCCCTTCAAAAGCTTCCTTGCTAATAAAAACTTGCCCCAAATTTTTGGGGAGGATCCATAGGTGGCCCTCTGCAGTCCATTTGGGAATATGTTTATTGCTTGACATTGAACAACTACTTTCTAATTTACATTTAACGTATACCTGTGAGGATGCATAATTTATGGGAGATGCACACAGTTATTCCCCCCTTTTTTTCTCCTTGTTCGTTTGTTTTGCTTTTGTGTGTTGTTTTTCTTGTTTTGTTGTTGCTGTTTTTTTTCTCATCCTCTCCTATATGTTGTTATGTGTATAAAGGCAGTGTGTGTAGCTTGTAGTTTATGTAAGTTTAACTACTTGTTTTGTTACGCTTCATAGATGTGTACACTGCTATGTTCAAAATGAATAAAGACGCTGTTGGAAAAAAAAATGTATTTAATTAAATATTTGAGTTTAGGGTTTAGTGGTTTTGGTTTTCTCCTTTGCTGATTGGTGTGTTAACAAACTGGAATGAACTGCATCATTTTGTGGTTTATGACTGTGTTGTGTTTAGTTACCCTGGTTGTGTCATAGTGGTCTGACCAGCCATTATATATACCTCTGCGTGTCATTTCCTGTTTAGGTCAGTTATGTTTCTTTGGGCAGTCGTTTGGTTTGTTCAGTTCTTTGCCTGACTTTAGTTTTGTTTCTTTGACCTCTTTTATGAGCTCAGCATCTTTTGGTTTGTAAAGATAATTTTGGGGGGGATCAAATAAATGAAAACCCTCATTTTTCTGATAATTCCTGTGACGACTCCAGCTTTTTCAGCTCGGCCCATCACAGTCAGCTTCACCATGATGGTGGTTTGTAGTTGTGACCAGGAGAACACAAACTGGGAGTAATCAGGACCCTACAACATCGGGCAGAAAGCCCTCCCTCTAACCCTGAACGGAAAGAAAAAAGAGCACACGCGTAAAGGAAGCTCTTAAAACATGTGGTTATCATCAAATCAGCAAAGATGCAGAGAAAAGAAGATCGGACACCAACGAGTGAGGATCATGGCATCATCATCCCTGATGTAGCAGGTTTATCAGAGACACGCAGGAGAGTCTTCTCCAAGCACAACATCCCGGTGTCCTTCAGAACCACCAACACAGTCAGACACAGACTAAACAGTGCAGCTGTGCTGTGCAGTGCAGCGAGGAGAGCTCAGAGCTCTGGCAGAGCAACACCAGCTCATTCAGGTGTGCTGTTTGGGCAGCAGGGGGCGATGTTTCCTCACACGTCCACTGTGGGCCTCATCTGTTTGTACCTGAAGGCTGTGAACTCCCACTGAGGATGTGCACTCAGAGTGTGAGGAGCCTGTCACGGGACTCAGACCACTGCAATAAAAGCAGCACTCACCCCGCCACAATAAGAGCCCGGCACTGACTTTGATGTGCAGACGTGAAACTGTGGGCGCTTTCTTCCTCACTCTGTCACTGCGCTGCTGTCTGACCTTCACACTGATCCTCTGCAGCTCACCTGCTCTTTGACACCCTCTGACTCTCACAGGTAGGACCTCCATCATCTCTTCTTCTTCTTCATGTGCTCCTGTGGCTGTTTGGAGGAGTTGGGCATGTTCTCAGAGAGGCTCAGAGTCTGTGTGAGGAAACGATCCTCACGACTAACACCAGCCTCCACGCCACCGTCAGCACACTCAGACACTTCAGACAGAAACCAGAGTTTAGGAAACTGGAATCATTTGGAGTTTTTACAGAAGGAACTACAATCTAATAAGATCTAATCCGGTTGTTCAGTCTGACGTCACTAGCCGTGTCTGGGTCTAAACTCCGCTGCAGGTCCATATATCAAACGATCACTGTGGCATTACTGAGAGTTAAAAACTGTCTAAAGTCTTTCATCTTTAATAAAATGATCAGCGTTCTGCTCTACCAGGTGTAACAATTGAGTTTAGCATCCAGGCATCCATGAAAACGGAATTTATGACATTTAACGGAGTTAGAAGTTAGCAGGGAGTTAGCTCGCTAGCTTCTATCTAAATACAATATAGCATGTCCTGACTGCGGGGTTTTGGAAACAAATTAAAACGTACAGCTCTGCTATCACTTCCAACATAAATGAATACAGAAAACTAAACAGCAGTGACGTTTGTAGGGTTACTGAAGTTGGGCTAGCTGGTATATAATGATGTGCTACGTGACCGCTATTGTCATTGTGCAGTTGCTTTCACGGCAAAATTAGGTAGCAAAACAACAAAGATGCAAAAGTGTAGAAACCAATATAAGAAGTTTGAGTTACAGGAAACACTGTGGGGCTGTGTACAAGGGCACCATGATAAAATATAATGAACAAGGCTGGAAGTGCTGTGGTCACTGAGGAGAAAGAGACTACAGAGCTAGAAACTAAAGAAAGAAAGTAACGTAGATGAAACGTGAACACGACGTCAGGGAGCTTCTTCTTCTTCTCTTCCTGAACATTAACCCTTTGCCGAAGTCCTTCAGGGTGTCTTTAACTGCTTCCTGTCTGGATCCGCCTCTGTGCTGGTTTCCTGCAGGGATCACTGATGCTGTGATGACACGATGTCTCATTTGTTCTGCGTTCTTTAAAGAACCTTTAGAACCCGCCGGTAACATCAGTGTGGCCGACTCTCTGCTCTCAGTTTGACATGAGTTCAGGTTTCCACGGTTACAGGGATGAAGGAGACGTGTCTCAGACACACTCGTCATCAGCAGCTCTGCAGCTGGACCTGATCGAACAGCAGAGCCCAGATGTTCCAGATGTTGGGCTGAGCTTTGAGGGATCCGGAGAAGGTCGTCCCATCATCACTGCAGTGCTTTTACTATCAACACATTTCAAACACACACAGATCCAGCTGTGTTCAAACCTCAGTCTCGATCAGCTGATTCCCATAAATCCACAGAGCTGATAGCATGATGCTAACTCTGACCTCCGACCCTGAAGACAGAGCACAGCTGTGCACAGATGTTTGTGACTGTGAGACACGGACGCAGTGTGGAGACGTTCCTGTCACAGGGCTGATGCTGCCGAGCAGCGCTGACCACACGCTCCACTCTCACTTCCCCTCATGTCTGAGAGAGAGGCTGTGGTTTATTAATACACACTGAGGTGTGGGGGCAGTCATCGAACAGGGGCATTGAGACCCCTCTGCAGTCTCACAGCACGGTGGGGTGGGGGTGGGGGGGCGCAGTCTCTACACCTTCACCTGAATAGACTGAAGCCAGCGAGGGCTCAGCAGCAGCATCACGGAGCATGCTCCGTGCATGCTGCAGAGCTCACTTCCTGTTCATGTGTCAGAGTGACACCGCAGGCCCACAGGCCCCATTTCAGTCTCAGCGTGAGTTTACTTCCCCTCTGACCGCAGCGAGCTTCATCTTATGCCTCTCACCGACTGCAGGGCGGACCCTCCACACACAAGCAGCCCACACTGTGCACAACTTCAACTTCTATGTTACATTATATTACATTTACATCATGGCTATATTTATATTATGATTATGTTTGTCACTGCTGGCTTTTTGTCACTCTGAGGTGCTGTTGCCATGGCACCCAGACTCAGCTTTCATACTGGTTTTATCCCCATGTATGATCTCCAAGCCACCACAGCTCACTGCTGAGACCCCCTCTCAGGACTGGCACCAGGACCCGACCCGGGTTCACCCTCCTATGAGGAGAGATTATTAATCTTACCTGAGAGTGTCCAGAGGATAAACGAACAGAGGGAAGGAAGGATGGATGGATGGATGGATGGATGGATGGATGGATGGATGGATGGATGAAGGTTGGATGATGGATGGATGAAGGATGGATGATGGATGGATGGATGGATGGATGGATGGATGGATGGATGGATGGATGAAGGATGGATGGATGGATGGATGGATGGAAGAAGGATGGATGGATGGATGGAAGAAGGATGGATGGATGGATGGATGGATGGATGGAAGAAGGATGGATGGATGGATGGATGGATGGATGGATGGAAGAAGGATGGATGGATGGATGGATGGATGGATGAAGGATGGAAGAAGGATGGATGGATGGATGAAGGATGGATGGATGGAAGAATGGATGGATGGATGGATGGATGGATGGAAGAAGGATGGATGGATGGAAGAAGGATGGATGGATGGATGGATGAAGGATGGATGGATGGATGAAGGATGGATGGATGAAGGATGGATGGATGATGGATGGATGGATGGATGAAGGATGGATGATGGATGGATGGATGGATGGATGGATGGATGAAGGATGGATGGACTGATGGATGGATTGATGGATAGATGGATGAAGGATGGATGGAAGATGGATGGATGGATGGATGGATGAAGGATGGACAGATGGATAGATGGATGAAGGATGGATGGAAGAAGGAAGGATGGATGGATGGAAGAAGGATGGATGGATGGATGGATGGAAGAAGGATGGATGGATGGATGGAAGAAGGATGGATGGATGGATGGATGGATGGAAGAAGGATGGATGGATGGATGGAAGAAGGATGGATGGATGGATGGATGGATGGAAGGAAGGAAGGAAGGAAGGAAGGAAGGATGGATGGATGGATGGATGGATGGATGGATGGATGGATGGATGGATGGATGGAAGAAGGATGGATGATGGAAGAAGGATGGATGGATGGATGGATGGATGGATGGATGGATGGATGAAGGATGGATGGATGGATGGATGGATGGAAGAAGGATGGATTATGGATGGATGGATGGATGGAAGAAGGATGGATGGATGGATGGATGGATGGATGAAGGATGGATGGATGAAGGATGGATGGATGGATGGATGGAAGAAGGATGGATGGATGGATGAAGGATGTACAGATGGATGAAGGTTGGATGGATGGATGGATGGATGGATGGATGAAGGATGGATGGATGGAAGAAGGATGGATGGATGGATGGATGGATGGATGGATGGAAGAAGGATGGATGGATGGATGGATGGATGGATGGATGGATGGAAGAAGGATGGATGGATGGAAGGATGGATGGAAGAAGGATGGATGGATGGATGGATGGATGGATGGATGGATGGAAGAAGGATGGATGGATGGAAGAAGGATGGATGGATGGATGATGAAGGATGGATGGATGGAAGAAGGAAGGATGGATGGATGGATGGATGGAAGAAGGATGGATGGATGGATGGATGGAAGAAGGATGGATGGAAGGATGGATGCATGGATGAAGGTTGGATGAAGGATGGATGGATGGTAGCAGGGTGTCACCATTAGACCAGGTGATGCGGGTGATGTCACGTACAGGCTGAGGTTACCTTGAGTGATCTTTAAGGACACAAGCTACAGGGGTGGCTGTAGCTCAGGTGGTAGAGCAGCTACTAACTGGAAGGTTGGTGGGTCCCAGTCTGCTTCAGCCTGCATGCCAAATATCCTTGGCCAAGAATCCATGTGTGTATTAATGTTAGTTAGACAGCACTACAAACTTAGAGAAGTGCTGGTGTGATTGGGTGAGTGAACGAGTTGTGTACAGCACTTTGAGTGCTCAGATAGAGCTGTATAAGAACCAGTCCATTTACCAAACACTCAAAGGGTCATCTGAGGAGAAGCAGCTCTGAATATAACACAGACTGACCACAGGCTCAGAGCAGAAAGCAGATGTGAGCAGTGACCTATGAGAGCTGTGGTTTAGGTCGCATGACCAGGAAGAGCCACAGACACTGCAGCTGTATTTATAAAAACACACTCTCTGACCACTTAAAGTGTCTGTTTCCTTTTTACAGTGACTGACAGCTGAGGGGGCGGAGCCTGCAGCCATGTTGGTGGTGGTGTGGTTACTGATGATGATGATGAAGAGTGACGGTCAGTGACCTCGGCTTCTTTGAACAAACACAAAGGTTCAGATTATTAATGACCCTGATCACAGACGCAGCCAATGATCAAACAGCTCACAGAGCCAATCGTGACAGGCCGTCGAGGTTAAAGGCAGAAACGAGTGTTCAGCAAACACCTGAAACAGTTTGTGGGATGCACTTTACACACGCACACACACAGTACGTTACTGCAGAAGGTTTTTGGTTATTAGTTTTGACAGTCCACCGTCTGGACAGCTCCCGTCTCAGCTGATCCCAGCCTCCCCTCCGCTCCTCTCCCGTCTCACTAAAAAGGGGAAGCAAAGACGTCATCAGCCCCAAACTCCATCAGCTGTGTTCCCACCTGCCTCTCCAGCACCGCCCCGTTGAGCTCACTGCACCACTCCTCCGCCACACAGTTCTGATATGAAACATGAGCAGCAGACCTCAGAGCTCTGACAGGATCACCATCAGACCAATGGAGCTAAAACCTTCGATCCTAAAGCTGACAGGAAGCTAAACGTGCAGCTAATACGTTCACGGTCACTCGTCCCAGGTAAAAGTAGGACTGTGCTACATACAGAGAATCATAATAAAGCTTCCTGTCACGGTCACCCAGCATGTTCAGTTCAGTGTGACTGCTGCATTTTACGATGGCTCGAAGCTCAGTGTGGTTCAGTTTTTCTCTGGTAGCTTGTTTCCTGTTCCTGCTCTCGCGTCTGTGGTCGTGCCCAAATTCATGGGCTGCATCCTCCTGAGGCCGCATTTGTAGTCCGATTACGTCACAGCAACACGACGAAGGCTGTCCAAATTTGTAGACTCCACCAAATGCAGCCAACAAATGCATCCTCCTTTTCCCCGAATTTGAAGGATGGGTGGGGTGTGTCCTTCGTCGCCTCTTTGTTACTTCGGAAACATGGCTCGAACAATTTCTCTTCAACGACGTAATCCGATAACAACGATCTCTTTACTGTCGGCTTCCCGTGGCTGTCATGCGACCGGCTACTGCAGTTAATAATACAACAGCTTCTTGCCATTTTTGTGTTTCTTTTTATCGCTGTGTGACTGTTTTCATGTGAAAGCCTGCGTGCGCTAGTACCTCTTGGCACGAGTTCCCAGAATCCTTTGCGGTTTTACCCCTGAATGACGTCACATTTTCGATCTCTATTTATTGTCAGTCTTGCCTTGTTCTTGGTTGTGTTCTCTCCTGCTGTGTCTTTTCATGTTTCTCTGGTAGCTTCCAAGTTTTTCTAGTTCTCAGTTTCTAGTTTTTTCTCAAAGCGCTTTACATTTTAAGGTAAAGACACTACAATGATAAAGAGAAAACCACAACAATCAGACGACCCCCTATGAGCGAGCACTTGGCAACAGCGGAAAGGAAAAACTCCATTTTAACAGGAAGACTCCTCAGGTACCCCCACCCTGGGGGTGAGGGGAAAATGAGTCGATGAACTGGGATCATTAAATTTCAGCAAAACATGAAAGAACAGGTTACTACAACTACAACTCCCAAGATGCACTTCTCTGATGACAGCCAATCACAGAGCTCTGTGTCTGCAGAACACAAAACTACAAAAATACCCTAAAAATCTAACCAATCAGATGCTGGTCTGATTTATAAGCGCAGCAGCAGGGGTTCATGGGTAATGTAGTGTTTGCATAAATGGTTATAACGAGACTGAAAATGAAATGTTTGTGACCTTTGACCCCAGCTGGCGCTGCAGACATCATCAGAGTGTCTGCCAACAGCAGCACGAGAGTCATGCTGGCCTCAGGCCTGCAGGGGGACCCGAGGGCACGCGGGTACGACGTCAGGTGGACTCAGATCCCTCACCTGCTGCTGAACTGGAACCGGAGCACGTGCTCCCACGGACGCTGCTCGATGCTCCCTGACGGCTCGCTCGAGTTCAGCCGACTTCAGACCCAAGACTCCGGAAACTACACGCTGGAGGTGTTTGACAATACTGGGTCGAGACTGCAGACCAAAGACTTCCTGCTGCAGGTGACAGGTGAGCCATTAGACTTCCTGTCTTTGTTATTGCATCACATCCTGCTGAGAGGAACACACTGCAGAGACTGAAGACACAGGAGGGTGGTACACAAAGTACCACACTTTTACTGTCATACGTGTACAAATACGTACATATGTACATGTCACTTCACCAAGCAGTACATATTATTAGAGTCAGGTATATTTCTACCATGCAGTACTTCCAATCCAACTTTATTTATAGAGCAGATTAAAAACAGCATGGCTGTCTCAATAAAAGAGATAAAGGGGGAAAACTGTAAAAACAGCACGGTTGACCAAAGTGGTTTCCAGTAAAAACAGTCAGATTTTAAAACCATACATTAGACAGACAAAGAAAATTAAATAACAAAATAAATAAATACATGAAAAAAATAAAAATGAATCATTAAATATTAATTCATGAATAAAATATACAATAAATAGAATTAACGAAGTAAAGAAGATTAAAAGAAACCAAAAACTGACTAAGACTGACTACAAGCTGACTATGACTCCTAAAAAGCCTCAGAAAAAAGTTGTTTTTGAAAAGTGATTTGAAGATTTCAAGTGTTGGGGCCAACCTAATATGGAGGGGGGCTTATTCCATGATCTGGGGGCCACAACAGTGAAAGCTCAGTGCCCCGGTGTTTCAATCTAGTCATGGGGACAGCGATGAGCGACTGGTCAGCTGAATCTGAGAGACAGGTGTAGAAGGTCTGACAGGTAAGAAGGAGCCAGGCCATTTAAATCTTTAAAAGCAAACAATAAAATGTTCAAATGAATTCTAAGATGGACAAGCAACCAGTGGACAGAGGCAAGAACAGGGGTAATGTGCTCACGTTTGTCTCTGTCAGCAGGCGAGCAGCAGCATTCTGGACCATTTGCATGATTTTAACAGGAAGAAACCTCCGGCAGAACCAGGCTCAGGGAGGGGCGGGGCCATCTGCTGTGATTGGTTGGGGTGAGGGAAGGAAGACAGGATAAAGACATGCTGTGGAAGAGAGACAGAGATTAATAACAGATATGATTCAATGCAGAGAGGTCTGTTAATACATAGTGAGTGAGAAAGGTGACTGGAAAGGAAAAACTCAATGCATCATGGGAATCCCCGGCAGCCTACGTCTATTGCAAGCAAGCAAGCAATTTATTTATATAGCGCTTTCAGATCAGCCACCAGCTGAACACAAAGTGCTGTACACTTGACATGCCAAACATGATACATTGAGCATGTTAAAAAAAAAAGAATATTGCAGCATAACTAAGGGAGGATTCAGGGTCACCTGGTCCAGCCCTAACTATATGCTTTAGCAAAAAGGAAAGTTTGAAGCCTAATCTTGAAAGTAGAGATAGTGTCTGTCTCCTGAATCCAAACTGGAAGCTGGTTCCACAGAAGAGGGGCCTGAAAACTGAAGGCTCTGCCTCCCATTCTACTTTTAAATACTCTAGGAACAACAAGTAGGCCTGCAGAGCGAGAGCGAAGTGCTCTAATAGGGTGATATGGTACTACAAGGTCATTAAGATAAGATGGGGCCTGATTATTTAAGACCTTGTATGTGAGGAGCAGGATTTTGAATTCTGGATTTAACAGGAAGCCAAAACAGGAGAAATCTGCTCTCTCTTTCTAGTCCCTGTCAGGACTCTTGCTGCAGCATTTTGGATTAGCTGAAGGCTTTTCAGGGAGTTTTTAGGACTTCCTGATAATAATGAATTACAGTCGTCCAGCCTGGAAGTAATAAATGCATGAACTAGTTTTTCAGCGTCACTCTGAGACAGGATATTTCTAACTTCAGAGATGTTGCACAAATGGAAGAACGCAGTCTTACATATTTGTTTAATATGTGCGTTGAAGGACATGTCTGTGAAGGTTCTCAATCATCCAGGTGATCGTAGTCTAAGGAGCTTGGAAAGAAAAGCGTCTGGACTTCTTTAAGAAGACGTTTCATCCGAGAAGCTTCTTCAGTTCTGCGGTCAAATGGCAACAGTGCTAACCACCGTGCAGCTTGTGGGGATAGGTTAATTACTAGGTGCGAATGTACGAATGAATGTGAGTGCAAATGGTTGTCTGGCCCTGCGACAGACTGGGATAGGCTCCAGCGCCCCCCGCGACCCTGAAAAGGATAAATGGTAAATGGTCTGTATTTGTATAGCGCTTTTCTAGTCCCTAAGGACCCCAAAGCGCTTTACACAACCTGTCATCCACCCATTCACACACACATTCACACACTGGTGATCAAAGTCAAAAAGTCAAAGTCAACTTTATTTGTCGATTCTTCCACATGTACAGGACATACGGAGAATAGAAATTGCGTTACTCTTCAATCCCTAGATAAATAGCAAATGAACATTTAAATATATTTAAATATAAAAGTGATTTAAAAAAAATGCAAGTAAAATAATTAAAAAGTAAAAATTTAAATAAATACAATTTTACATATAACAAGGAAGCTATACAATATACAATATAATGGGTAAGTGACATTGAGTGTAAACCAGGCAGAGTAGTGCAAATAGGCAAATAGTGCAAATGGAGATTTAGTAGTGTACGGTAAGAGAAAGTGTAACAACAAAGTCTTATGAGGTAATGGCAGTCCAATGCTCCACAAAGTGACTGGTAACTGGTGCAGGCCAGTGAGTGAGTCAGAGAGTGTGTGTGTTTGTGTGTGTGTGACAGAGTTCAGTGAGACCGTGGAGGAGAGAGGGGAGAGGGGGCAGAATCGGGAGGGAGTTAAGCTTCCTGACAGCCTGATGGATGAAGCTGTCCTTCAGCCTGCTGGTCCTGGCCTGGAGACTCCGCAGTCTCCTCCCCGACGGCAGCAGCTTGAAGAAGCTTTGCATTGGGTGTGTGGGATCAGCCGCTATGCAAAGGGCTTTTTTAGTGAGACGGGTGCTGTAAATGTCCTGGAGGGAGGGGAGAGAGACACCAATGATCCTCTCTGCAGCTCTCACTATGCGTTGGAGGGTTCTATGACAGGACGCATTGCAGGCTCCAAACCACACAGTGATGCAGCTCGACAGGATGCTCTCGATGGTGCCTCTGTAGAAAGTGTACATGATGGGGGCTGGTGCTCCTGCTCTTCTTAGTTTGCGGAGAAAGAAGAGACGCTGCTGTGATTTCTTGGCCAGTGCTGTGGTGTTGTACGTCCAGGAGAGATCCTCTGTGATGTGCACACCCAAGAACTTGGTGCTGCTCACTCTCTCCACAGACGCTCCGTCAATGGTCAGAGGAGCATGTTGGGTGTGCATTCTCCTGAAGTCCACAACAATCTCCTTCGTCTTCTCCACATTCAGAGAGAGATTGTTGTCAGCACACCACGTGGCCAGGCGTCTCACCTCATGGCAGCTACAATGTAGCCACAGCCACCCTGGGGCGCACTGACAGAGGCGAGGCTGCCGGACACTGGCGCCACCGGGCCCTCTGACCACCACCAGTAGGCAACGGGTGAAGTGTCTTGCCCAAGGACACAACGACCGAGACTGTCCAAGCCGGGGCTCGAACCGGCAACCTTCCGATTACAAGGCGAACTCCCAACTCTTGAGCCACGATCGCCCCACTAAGCGGATAAGCGGAAGCGAATGGATGGATGGATGAATGGATAATGGATTGCATTTATATAGCGCTTTTCGAGACCCTCAAAGCACAGAACACTTCAGGACGTCGACCCAGAGGCCAACGACAGAGACAAAACAGTTCAGGGGGCTGGCCGGGAGGAAAGCGGCGGCTTAGGCAAAGCAAGTCCAGATGCCAACCTTGCAGAAAGCAGTGGTGACATGAAAACGGTCCAGAAGGTGACAGTGTATCAGGGCCAGCAGGTGTGGGGACCTCTGGCAGAGAAGAGGTGGAGCAGCCCCTGGCAGATGAGCAGCCGGCGACATGGCTGCTGCAGGCGATGGATGTGGTTGCGCTGATGGCTTGATGGACTCTCCTGAGCCTCCGACAGCTGGACGGGCCCCTTGGACCCTCAGAGTGCCCAGCGGAGACAGACGCAGGGCCAGGAGGTGTGGAGACCTCTGGCTGAGGCTACGCTAACTGCTGCTGCACAGCGCACACCTTTGGCTTGAGACGCAGCTGTCAGGAGACCTGGGTCTTCAAACCAGAGTTTTGAGTTTTCATAATTATTGATTTTTGCTTTTGATATTATTTATCTTTTCTAATCTTTTAGTTTCTTCTTTAGAGTCCTGCTTTCTGTTTTCCGTCTGTGTTCCTTAGTTGCTGTCTCCCCTTGTCAAGTCTGCGTCTCTGTGTTATGTTTCCTGTTTTACTTTGAAGTCCGTGTCTCACGTTATTGTATCAGGTTTTGCTTCCCTGTCTCGTTAGCACTGATTCGTCCCTGCTGTGTCTCCCATTCACTGATTGCTCCCTCTGTGTATTTAAGCCCTGTGTTTTCCTTTGTCCGTGTCGTGAGCAACCCTTATCTCATCTCTCTACCCTTATCTCATCTCTCTACCCTTATCTATACTGTGGTCTGGCTGCCTGCGTGAGTTTATTTTGTGGTTTTTAGTTGTGTTACGTTTGAGATCAGCATTAAAGCTGGTTTTGAGTTCACATTTTGCCTCCGAGTGTCTGCACTTTGGGTACCCGCACCACCACTCCTGTCTGCACACAGCCTCACTTGACAGCAGCGGCTGGGGCTGTCCAATGCAGGCAGTCTGTCCGGGCAGTGCCAGCCAGATGCAGTCCTCAGCTGTCTGAATGAGCTCACCAGAGCTTCCAGCAGAAGATAGAGGTAGCTGGGTTGACTCGCCCAAGCTCTCGGCAGAGGCAGGAAGCTGAGACAGCCGAGCTCCAAGGTGAAGCAGCTGAAGGCGGCTGAGAGAGTTAGGCTGAGCTCTAAGCTGATGATGGTTGTGGCTGAACAGGCGGTTGGGCTAATAACTGAACTGGTGACTGAGCTGGAAACAGAACTGACGGCTGTGGAGTTCCCTTGGGGAACTCCACATGTGATACTTGTCTGCTCAGATGTGAAGTTACCTGTTGATACAAATCCTTTGTACATCCTTTACGGCAGAGTCACCCACAATCAGAGTTTCAGGCCTAGCCTTTAGCTTTCCCTGTGGTCTTTTACTTTTCAACAGATTTTCAGACCTTATTTCGCTGCTTTTAGATGGATGGTTGTCCGATATAGATCCAGGGTCCTTTGATAGTGGAGCAAATCTGTTCTGCAGTTTCACATTCAGTTGTTTTGGAGGTTTGTTGTTAACCTTCCTGTTCACGGTTGTCCAGTCCTGTTTCCTCTCGTATACAGGGGTAGAAGAGCTTCTCTGTCTCGTAGGAAGTGAAGGCCAGTCGGTTTCAGAGATTTCAGCTCGCTGTGCTCTGCCCGTGATACGTCCTCCCCCTTCCAGGAGACGTGATTTATGTCTTGGTTTTGCACCAGTACAGTCCAAGGGGGGATTATCACTTGAGGATTTATAATAATGCACAGAGTCTACTTTCTTGGTCATGTTATCTGTGCTCCTTAGCTGTGTACTAGCTTGCTCGTCGCCATTGTTTTGAATCAAAGGCAAGGTTGTTTCATTTCCACACAGTCCATTTACCTCCACGTTTACTTCTAAGCGATGAATTTTTGTCTCCAGTACTGCAATCTTCTGCAGGAGGCTGTGGTAGTCATCTGTGGAGAGGGAAGGCATCTTGTTGCTAGTTAGCCTAGCGGTTAGCACCTTTCCAGGCTATTGAGGCTGCTCGGTGCCCAGACGTTGTAAACAGGCTTCAGCTGTGTCTAGGCCACAGACACACGGAGCGCTGAGGATAAGGTAACTATAAAAATGTTGCTGTTTCTGTTAAGAACACTTTAGTCCTAATGATCTATAGGTGTCCAGAAGCTATCGCAGGTAAGCTCACACGGAAAAAAGGGAAAAAATCAGCATAATAATCAATGAAAATCAATAAAAGAAGCAAAGCATTAAAGAGCAAAGAGAGGAAGCGTCCATACTCACAAAAGGGGAGGAGCAAAAAAAGGGATAATCCAATTCCACAACACAACGTGATGGGGGAATCAGCTGTGTTTTGCTGCCCATTTTATTTCAAATGTGGCGCAAACTGGCGAGCCAATTCCTGAAACAGTCACATGGTACGGATGCCCGCGAGGCCTCGAACGTCACTGCACACGTAATCAAAGCAAGCCTCGATACGCGCTTCACGAAAACTCCCCTGAGATTACCCGACACACGCTTCGAAGCTTCGACACACAGGACACATCACTACCATGCGCCCCATCACCAACGATGATGACACCGCCTACAGAGATGAGGTCCAGCGACTGACCGAATGGTGTAGCTACAATAACTTCACCCTAAACACCAAGAAAACAAAGGAAGTGGTCATGGACTTCTGCAGAACAAGAACTGATCCCCTCCTCTCTCCATAAAAGGTGACTATGTGGAGAGGGTGCCCTCCTTTAAGTTCCTCGGCACCCACATATCTAAGGACCTATCTTGGTCCACAAACACATCAGCCCTGGTGAACAAAGCCCAGCAGCGCCTCCACTTCTTGAGGGTTCTGAGATGGAACAGGCTGCAGACTGATCTCCTGGTGTCCTTCTACTGAGCCACTATCGAGAGCGTGCTGGTGCACGCCATTACAGTGTGGTACGCTGGTTGCACAACAGCTGACAAGAAGAGACTCCAGAGGGTCATCAGAACTGCAGAGAAGGTGATCGGCTGTCCACTCTCCTCCCTGGACTTAATTGCCAGCTCAAGATGTCTCCAGAGCCAGGGCGATTATAAAGGACCGCCTCCATCTTAACCACCACCTCTTCAACATCCTGCCCTCTGGAAAAAGGTTCAGATCCATCAGGTGCAAAACCAGCAGCTTCTTCCCGTGGGCTGTCAGAACAGACTTCTCCAATACATCCACTCTGTCGCTGCTATTGCTCCTGTGCAATATCTTACCATCCCTATCCTTAATGACCACGGCCCACCCTATTTATCATATTATATGATTGTGTATACACCCCCTTGTATACACAATGTTCCCTTTAGCTTATACATTGTGTATATAGTGTTTTTATATTGTTTATTTTCTTTATGTATATTGTTTTTTATTTTTGCACCTTTGTGGTCTTGCTATCTAATTTCGAGGTGCGGGGAACCGTACAATGATAATTAAGAGTGAAATCCTCACATCGGGAGTTCACAGACTCTGGAGTGACTGATACAGAATTAACAGGCTCAGCGTAGACTGACTGTAGAAATTAATCCAGGCTGAGTGTGCCAAAAACTTTCACTCACCACCAGGGTTTGCTCAGCGAGCGACGAGTAGTGGCGGCGTGAACACCGCTTTCTCTGGGAAGATGGAGGAACCGACAGACGGGGTAGCGTTACATCCGGCGGGCCGGGCAAGAAATCCTCCAGCAGTTGGAGCAGGTGAGCAGCCGTAGCTGGAGGGTGAAGGTGGAGGGTGTGGAGCCAAAAAGTACTGTATGAGGATGATTCAGCCATTGGTTGCATAGCTTATTCACAGTGTAAATAATGTCCTCCCGGAGCTCCTCTGATGGAGCGAATGCCGCTGCGTCCGCTGCGTGGTCGCATAGTTCAGTGCTGTGTTGCAGGTAAGATGAAGGACCCAAAACGCAGGACTCAGAAACAGGGGGGTGGGGGGGACTTAGGGCACAGTTTTGTTGCTGAACAACTCTTAAAACAATAAAAATGAGAAAAACAAACCAAAACCTCAAATGCAGAACTAGAAACTAGACTTCAAACAGGAACCTAGAAACTAAGAGACTCACTCCGGGAAAAAACAACCGGGACTCGACGAGAGTGCGCGCAGAAAAACGAGGGTACGACGCAACACTGAGCTAAAATACACTGAGGGATAACGAGGGCACAGGAGGAGAGCACAGCTGGGAGTAATCACACATGAGACCAGGGGAAGCAAAACCAGAAACAGTGCCATGAGACACAGACTTTCAAATTAAAACAGGAAACACGGCATGCACAGACTGCATAGCAAAGTAGAAAACAGAAACCAAAACACTGGTAGTCCAAAAACATGATGGAATCCAAGATCAGTAATAATAACACCAAAAACACTCAGCGACCCAGAACCACGACACATACAGTGCAGCAGGTATATGTCCACCAGGAAACCAGAGAAACAAAGTAAAACAGGAAACAGCCCAAAAAGAACTGACCAATGACACACACTTCTTGATGAAGATAACCTGTGTGCAGGTGGACATTGTGTGGATGCCTGATCACAACTGTTACACAATAACACACATCACTGTGAAACACTCACAAACATGCCTTCATTGTAACAATCAGGTCTGTGCGAGTCATGTGACCATCTGCTAGCTCACCTGTATAACTAATGCTACTTCACAACCACGGTGTAAGCACCTAAGAAACTCAGACCAGGAGAGCTGCTGATGTTCAGCTGCTCCCTCTGCCACCACATGACGTCATCAGCTGTGATGTGAAGATCAGCTGTGTCTCTGTGTCCTCAGACCGCAGCAGCAGCCATGTGGTGTCTTCAGTGTCCGTCTGCGTCGTCCTGCTGGTTCTGTTGCTCTTCTTCATCGTGGTCTTCATCCTGAGGAAGAGGAGGGTTCAGAGGAAGAAAACCACAGGTATGGCAGCCAATCAGAGACAGCTCTGGCTCCACAGCAGATCGTTGATAAGGAGACCTGACTGAGTGATAATCTGCTCACAGGTCAGGAGGAGGAGAAGGAGGAGAACATTTATGTGGCGATGAGGAGGAACGAAGAAGAGGAGGAGGAGAAGAAACCGGAGGAAGAGCCCCTCTATGGTAGGCACACTCTGACCCTGATGGTAAAAGCACTTCAGTGATCAGTGTTCACAGTACAGACTGCAGTACCAGCAACTCGTCTGAGCACGCAGTACAAACAGGAAGTGATCAGATAGACAAAGTAGAAACAATAGAAACAATAGAAAGGCTGTGAAGCTCTCTCTGAGTTTGACCTCCATGCTGTTAGTTATTTGGAGCTCAGTTTTACTCTGGCTCCGCCTCCTCTGGCACTCTGTTATTTCAGTGAGCCATGGTGTTGTGATGTCATTATAAAGGTGAAGCTAGCAGCTACAGCCACCTGCGTCACCATCCACCTGTCAGTCACAGAGGCCACGCCCCCAATAATGCAAAAACGTGATTTAAACAGCTGTTGTGTGTATCAGGCTGTGAACAAGTTTATTGTAATATGGGAGTCTATGACGACTGACTCATTGCTGCCTCTGCTGGACACCAGAGGAACTGCAGGCTGGTGGATGGAGTTGAAATAAATATTCGCGTCATCAGCTCAGTGTGTTTAACTCTCTCATCATTCACAGCTTCATTAGAACCTAAACTATCATCGATCATCTCTGAGGTTAAAAATCTTTTGTGTCGTCAGTGATGAAGGACGGTTGTGTGTGAGGTCTGCTCTGCTCTGAGGGGATCACCATTAGTAACATGAATCTTCTTGCTGTCCACAGTTCCCTTCAGTCCTACAGTTTCCTCCCAGCATGAAGACAGTGTCTAAGTGTGAGGACCAATCAGAGCCCAGCGTGTCTGCTCTGTATGGAAGCCTTTGAGGGACTTTATTAATTGGAGATAAACTATCTGAATTTCAGGAGCAGGACCACGCCTCCAAACACACCTCTTCCTGTTCCTACATATATTTGACCCCCCAGCTCTACAACGCCCCCTCCCCCTCCCCCATTAGTACATAGTCCCCTCTGAGCCTCCCCCAAGCTGCAGCTCACTTCATGTTTCCCAACAACCCGTCGGCGTGGTTTTCCCGTTGTTACGCTGCTCTGATGGGTTTTTTTTTTTGCCTGTCCCGTTTGGCTCTTTTGCATCAGAATTGTTGTCTAAAGTCAAAGAAAGATGCCCAACGGATTTACTTTACCAAACTGACCATCCCAGCCTTGCCGTAATGGTCCATTTGATTCACCTTTTATTGTTTATTTTATTTTCACTTGCTGAATACGGGACAGACTTGACTGGGGGAAAGAAGGGGAGAAAGAAAGAGGGAAAGAGAAACAGCTGAGAAGAGGGACGGGGGAGAAGGGCAAAAGACAAAAACCAACAGAACGGGCAGAGAAAAAAAAAATGCATATATCAATCACCTGGATCACCTGCTGAGAAAGAAAAAAGAAAGCAAGCAGAAGAGAACAAGAGTAATAGAATAAACAACATCACAATGATATATGGGAATATGACAGTAAATACTAAATGTTAAACATTATTGTGCAGCACATAAGATCAACAGAACACAGTGTGCTTTGAGGTAGGAGCCAAAAAGGGTGTAGTTTGTGGGTGTGATCACCCGTGTGTACACCTGTGAGCATGGACGCGCTTGTTTTTTTAAAAGGTTCCTTCATGTAATGATCTGCTAGAGGGTGTGGGGGGGCCACAGCCCCGTCCTCCAGGGCATGAAGCAGGTATGGAGGAGATCAAAACTCCAGACATCCAGAGGCCCCCAGAACACAAGAGACCAAGGAAGACCAACAGAGGGGCAGCCGCGCCACTGTCCCAGAAAGAGCTGAGGAGAGTCCCAGATGAGGGCTCACTCAGCAGCCGCGGAGCAGAAGCCAGGGGGAGTTGCAGTGACGCGCCCGTGAGCTCCGCCGGCAGCCAGCCGTGCCTGAGTGACCGAGCCCCAGGCCGAGAGGCCGGGGGCACCCCACCTCTGAAGTGGCCCGAGCGAGCCCCAGGCTCCAGGCCCCGATAAGCGGCCGCCAAGGAGTGAGCCGGTGTGTACCTGGACGCCCATCCCCGGACACAAAGAATCACCAACGCACCGATGTCTGAGGGAGTCCGCCACTGGCAGGGGAAGTGGTGGTAGGGGGAGATAGGCCTCCAAACCTTGGAGGGCCTGAGATGTCCCCAGAGAGGTGGCGTCTGATACCCAACCTGACATATAGACACAGACATACAGGCACACACAGACACAAACATCCATTCCCACCCTCATGCTCTCATATGCACTTACTCCACACTCAACCAACGTGGAGACAGACATAAAGAGACGTTGTACACACGATCACACTCCCCAAGCGTACTCTACAAACCGGGTCTAGGTACCCTTGCCCCTGGAGGGGGGAACTGCACCCAGACCCAGGTGGTGTTACCCTTTTCCCTGCGGTGGGGAGAAGCAGACCGCTCCGACTCCGCAGCAGCAGGGAGGCCCCACACTCCAGACCGCAGTCGGACGGCCATCGGACGGCTCTGATGATGTTACCATGGAAACGTGGACTATATCTCAAGTTATTTGATGAAATGTGACTTTTCTGAAAGCAACATGTTCATAAATATAAATAACTTTTGTTTTTCAAACGGTTTTGTTAAAAATTACATTCACACTCACTGGACGATTTATTAGGTACACCATGCTAATACTGAGTGGAGTGGATTTTTCTTGTTTGCGGCTCAGATTCAGCTGCTGGAAACCTTCCTCACACTGGATCTTCTTCAGTGTCTTCTTCATCCTGAAGTATTTTGATATTTCTCTGTAAAGTCGTTTCCCTTCCTCTGTTTCTTTGTTATTAAGGTTCTCTGTACAAATGTTTCTGACAGTAATTCAGATTTACTTTTATTATCATTATGATATTTACATTATCTTGCATTGCTGGGATGTAAGAATCTTTATACATAACAGGCTCCAAACCCGTCTAATGGTGTGTTTTTGCCCAGTATTCCCAGTACCTCCTCACCTCGTCTTGTTTCCTTTTGGACTTTATTAAATTTTGGAAACATTATTTTTTCATTTTCTGAAAGTCTTGATGTGAGTGTTTGTTTGCATCGACTGTGCTGACGTCTGACTTCAGCTCATTTATTGTTAACTCCAGAGTGTCAGACTGCCCCCCCTCTGTGATAATAAAAGCTGGATGCTGATCACTGTGCTAGCTCTGAATATGACACCATCCCTCTGTGTACCCGATCAGTGTGTACAGCCACCTCATCATCAGTTATTCCTTCTGTTGTCCTGACTCTAGTTTTCCTTTCTCTACCTGCCCACACGGGTTATATTTATTCTAACACCTTCGTTCACTCACACTTCTACAACAGTGTGGAGCTGTATACAAATAAAGTTGTATGAATACGTCACATCCTCCTCCACCGTCTTCACATCAAACAATGTTTCCTGAAGGTTATATCTGGTTTCCTGCTCCTGAACATTTGCTCCCAGGCTGCAGACATTACGCATCCTGCATCCAGCAGTTGAATCCAACTACAGACCAGTTTCTAAATTGCCTTTTCTTTCTAAAGTTCGTGAGAAAGTTGTCCTTCTTCAGCTCCAGACCTTTCTAGATAAAAATGGCGCCAGTCTGGTTTTAAAATGCACCACAGCACTAAAACTACTCTTTTAAAAGTTTCTAATGACCTTTTGACTTTTACTGACTTGGGAGATTCTGCCATTGTCATACTATTAGACCTCCGTGCTGCCTTTGATACCATCATGGGATTCTTATCTCTCGGCTTGAGCGCTGTGTCGTGGTTTGAATCTGACCCGTCCAACCAAAGTTTTTCTGTTGGATTGGGGGATGCATCATCCTCAAACGCCTCCCTGTCTGTGGGGTTTCCCAGGGGTCCATTCTTGGTCCAGTTCTCTTTTCTATTTACATGCTCCCTGTGGATTCAATTTTTAAAAACATGGCATCTCATTGTTATGCAGACGACTCACAGATTTACCTGCCACTGAAACGTAAATCTGTGAGTCCTCTGAAGGCGTTGCTAGATTGTTTGGATGATGTTAAGCCATGGATGGCTTTAAACTTCCTTCACCTAAAGGAACAGAAAGCAGAGGTGATTGTGTTTGGTCCCTGTGACCACTGCAACTTTGGCCCTTTAGAAATGAATAAAAAACCCTTTGCGAGGAACCTAGGAGTGATTTTTGACTCTTATCTAACATTTGATAAACAGATTAATGCTGTAATCAAGTCCAGTTTCTTTCATCTTCAGCTACTTGCTAAAGTGAAGCCATTTCTCTGTTTTTAGAGGCTCTGAGAGAGATATCAGTGCCTTCATTTCATCTGCCTCGACCACTGTGATAGTCTTTACTCTGGTGTTAGTCTGTCAGCTGTCAGCTGGTCCAAAACCCTGCAGCACGGTTACTAACTCTCATTGCAGTGGCTGCCAGTTAGTTTTAGAATTAATTTTAAGATTTTATTATTTGTTTTGAAGGCGTTGCACGGGTTAGCACCCTCATACATTTCTGATCTTTTAAATTGGACACTCCTGCAAGATCGCTGAGGTCAGCGGACCAAAGATCGGGCCTTTGCTGGGACCGCCCCTTCACATCAGCACCTCCCATCTTTGGACACTTTCAAAACAAGTATGAAAACCCACTTTTATTCCTTGGCTTTTAAGTCAGAATGAGTTTGTATTACTTTTGTCTTATTTCTTACTCAAATTATCTAATTTTATGATTCTTTTTCTTAACTCTTATCATCTCTCCCTATGTTTTTATTTCTATTATCTTCATTGTACAACACCTTAGTCCGCGGCTGTTGTTTTAAATGTGCTAAATAAAAACATTTGACTTTGACAAACTGAGTCTGAAAGTCTGTAATACGGCAGTAAATAATAAAGATTGCATTTATAAAGCGCTTCTCACTATTCATTCACTCTCACATTCACACTGGTGGAGGCACCTACAGCCACAGCTGGGCCAGACTGACGGAGGCGAGGCTGCCATATCGCGCCATCGGCCCCTCTGACCATCACCAGCAGGCGGCAGGTGAAGTGTCTTTCCCAGTTAACAGTGTGTGTGTGTGTGTGTGTGTGTGTGTGTGTGTGTGTGTGTGTGTGTGTGTGTGTGTGTGTGTGTGTGAATCATTAACAACACAGAGTTTTACACACAACTTTATTTCTTCATTTTTATGGTGGGAGCAAAAAACCAGGTGAACTTAGCAAGATGATCACCAGTGTGACCTCTGACCCCAGACACCAGTGTCACCTCACACACACACTTTGTTTTCTGACGTGGAATCAGTGAGGTGTGGTTGTGTTGTGGTTCATTTACACAAGTCATGTCATGATTCATATGTTGTGCTGTAAGCAGAGGCAGGTCCCTGTGACAGGCGTTACACACAGAACACACGACAGCTCCTGTGATTACACATCACTGTCGTGTGTTACACACAGAACACACAGCAGCTCCTGTGATTACACATCACTGTCGTGTGTTACACAGAACACACAACAGCTCCTGTGATTACACATCACTGTCGTGTGTTACACACAGAACACACAACAGCTCCTGTGATTACACATCACTGTCGTGTGTTACACAGAACACACGACAGCTCCTGTGATTACACATCACTGTCGTGTGTTACACACAGAACACACAACAGCTCCTGTGATTACACATCACTGTCGTGTGTTACACAGAACACACGACAGCTCCTGTGATTACACATCACTGTCGTGTGTTACACAGAACACACAACAGCTCCTGTGATTACACATCACTGTCGTGTGTTACACACAGAACACACAACAGCTCCTGTGATTACACATCACTGTCGTGTGTTACACAGAACACACGACAGCTCCTGTGATTACACATCACTGTCGTGTGTTACACACAGAACACACAACAGCTCCTGTGATTACACATCACTGTCGTGTGTTACACACAGAACACACAACAGCTCCTGTGATTACACATCACTGTCGTGTGTTACACAGAACACACAACAGCTCCTGTGATTACACATCACTGTCGTGTGTTACACACAGAACACACAGCAGCTCCTGTGATTACACATCACTGTCGTGTGTTACACAGAACACACAACAGCTCCTGTGATTACACATCACTGTCGTGTGTTACACAGAACACACAACAGCTCCTGTGATTACACATCACTGTCGTGTGTTACACACAGAACACACACGACAGCTCCTGTGATTACACATCACTGTCGTGTGTTACACACAGAACACACAACAGCTCCTGTGATTACACATCACTGTCGTGTGTTACACACAGAACACACAACAGCTCCTGTGATTACACATCACTGTCGTGTGTTACACAGAACACACAACAGCTCCTGTGATTACACATCACTGTCGTGTGTTACACACAGAACACACAACAGCTCCTGTGATTACACATCACTGTCGTGTGTTACACACAGAACACACAACAGCTCCTGTGATTACACATCACTGTCGTGTGTTACACACAGAACACACACGACAGCTCCTGTGATTACACATCACTGTCGTGTGTTACACACAGAACACACACGACAGCTCCTGTGATTACACATCACTGTCGTGTGTTACACACAGAACACACAACAGCTCCTGTGATTACACATCACTGTCGTGTGTTACACACAGAACACACACGACAGCTCCTGTGATTACACATCACTGTCGTGTGTTACACACAGAACACACACGACAGCTCCTGTGATTACACATCACTGTCGTGTGTTACACACAGAACACACACGACAGCTCCTGTGATTACACATCACTGTCGTGTGTTACACACAGAACACACAACAGCTCCTGTGATTACACATCACTGTCGTGTGTTACACAGAACACACAACAGCTCCTGTGATTACACATCACTGTCGTGTGTTACACACAGAACACACAACAGCTCCTGTGATTACACATCACTGTCGTGTGTTACACACAGAACACACACGACAGCTCCTGTGATTACACATCACTGTCGTGTGTTACACACAGAACACACAACAGCTCCTGTGATTACACATCACTGTCGTGTGTTACACAGAACACACAACAGCTCCTGTGATTACACATCACTGTCGTGTGTTACACACAGAACACACACGACAGCTCCTGTGATTACACATCACTGTCGTGTGTTACACACAGAACACACACGACAGCTCCTGTGATTACACATCACTGTCGTGTGTTACACAGAACACACAACAGCTCCTGTGATTACACATCACTGTCGTGTGTTACACACAGAACACACAACAGCTCCTGTGATTACACATCACTGTCGTGTGTTACACACAGAACACACAACAGCTCCTGTGATTACACATCACTGTCGTGTGTTACACACAGAACACACACGACAGCTCCTGTGATTACACATCACTGTCGTGTGTTACACAGAACACACAACAGCTCCTGTGATTACACATCACTGTCGTGTGTTACACACAGAACACACAACAGCTCCTGTGATTACACATCACTGTCGTGTGTTACACACAGAACACACAACAGCTCCTGTGATTACACATCACTGTCGTGTGTTACACACAGAACACACGACAGCTCCTGTGATTACACATCTGTCTCTGAGCTGCTTCTCGGATTGAAATCTTTCAGAGAAACTCTTCCTCCTTTGTTTTCTCATAAAAGAGGAAAAGAGGATGATGATGAAACGGTCAGAGAGGAAACAAAATATATAAATGATAAATGATCTGATACGTTCAGTTGAACACACACGTCTCTCACAGGCGCTGTTGTTATCTTCCACTGTTGTTGTTGTGTTTCTGTATCTTGGCTCTCAGCTCGCGGCACATCTCTTTGTACTCTGACGTGTTCTTCGAGTACAGGTTTCCGCCCTTCAGCCAGCCCATGATGCTGTTCTTCTCCTCCTCGTTCAGGACTCCTTTCTTGTAGTAACCTTCCACCAGCAGCTTGTCTCCAACATCGTGGTAGCGCTTCGTTGCGTCTCTGGACATATTTGAGATGTTCAGCGAGAGGATTCCTGCAGAGTTCACACAGCGAGCAGGGAGAGGCGGGGTTTACTCACTGAACAGGAAACGGTGTCTCTGACAGCATCGCACTATATCTGTTACTGTGACCACTGAGGCGAGGACTCATTAATGTGATCGTTGGTGCTTCACGTGTTCCTGTACTAATATTTAACCTGTGTGTGGCTGTGAAACCAGTGTAACCAGCACTCTGACTCTGTGCATTAAACTGCTGAAAGACTCTTGCATCATTTTTGCAGACAGATGTTTCTTTGTGTCGTTTCTATGGTGACGAACATCTTTGCTCATTGTCTCATCAGTAACCTGGTAACAGCACATAGTACTTCTATCTCTACAGGCTTGTTTGTAGCGTACCTGCATCCTCTCTGAGAGAATTGGATGTGACCGGATTGGCTGCCAGCAGCGACATCTTCACCAGTTTTTCCCCGTCTCCAGAAATAAGAGTCTCCTCAAGCTTCTCGCTGGAACAGAAGCACGTTAGCTATCCAAAGAAAACTCTGAGTTTAGCTCCAGGACGAACAGATTCGTTCTCACCTGATTATACGAGACTCTTTTCTGTTGCGCCAGGTCAGGCCTGCCTCGTGGTGCGGCTTCAGAACCTCTCTGCACAGCCCGCGGTCTCCGTTTTTATCCAACAGAGCAAAGAGGTTGGGACTTTTGTTTTTCAGGTCCTCTCTTAACTTTACGTTCTCAGGGTCCTGCAACGTTTTAAGGGCATTCTGAAAGACACATCTAGGTGGAACGTGGTCGGCTTCCACCGCCAACCCGTTCTCACCACATTCTCTTTGGTTTGAGGTTTGCACCCGGATCTTGTACACACTGTTGGCAAGAAACGCATTCAGAATACGATTTAATGTGTGTTACACGTGAAGTTCGATCTGCTGGTCGTCGTGGTCACACATTAAATACTTACTCAGCGTGCGCTCCAACCAAACCCAGACGTCGTTCTTGGATATCTCGTAATTCCTCTGGACTCAAACCTTTCTTGCTCATGTCGCCCAAGATGGCGTTGAAATCGTCTACGGCTTTTCTTCGCGCCTTTCGATCTCCTCCACATATGTAATATCTTCCAGGAGAGTTAAAGGTTTCTTCATATCCTTTCTGCAGCTTCAGAGCTCCTGCGTATTTGGGTAGGTTTTGCTGAAGCTGAGTGGAGATAAAACATGCCATAAGATGAGTTACCTAATTGCTTCCAACATCTCCAGTGCGGCCTCTGAATAACACAAAGGCTACACCTCCTGTAAAAAGGTGAAACACTGATTGGGTCCATAATCGCACAGAGCTCCAGAGGCCAAGGCAGGGTGGGCTAAGCCTGTAGAGGCGGCCACAGAGATCGTGTTTGATGAGTCCAAGGCGGCTCAAGATGAGTTAGAGTTGCCCAGTTTGCAATTTCTGAGAAAAAGAAACCTTGTGTTTACTTGCATATGCAATCAGTGACTTAGTGTTGCACTAGCCAGCCATAAAGGGTGAGACTGGCCCTAGTGTTTTCCCATTTGAACGAACTAAACCAGATCATTGTGCACCACCTCTGGTTTGTACAACAGCCAAGCAAGTTACTGAGGAGTCTGTTAAATCTGCTCCTCAGCTTGTAAACCCAGCGGCTTTTTCACTCAATTCAGTTTTATTTACACAGCGCCAAATCACAACAGCAGTCGCCTCAAGGCGCTTTATATTGTAAGGTAGACCCTACAATAATAACCCAACAATCATATGACCCCCTATGAGCAGCACTTTGGCGACAGTGGGAAGGAAAAACTCCCTTTTAACAGGAAGAAACCTCCAGCAGAACCAGGCTCAGGGAGGGGCGGGGCCATCTGCTGTGATTGGTTGGGGTGAGAGAAGGAAGACAGGATAAAGACATGCTGTGGAAGAGAGACAGAGGTTAATAACAGATATGATTCAATGCAGAGAGGTCTGTTAACACATAGTGAGTGAGAAAGGTGACTGGAAAGGAAAAACCCAATGCATCATGGGAATCCCCGGCAGCCTACGTCTATTGCAGCATAACTAAGGGAGGATTCAGGGTCACCTGGTCCAGCCCTAACTATATGCTTTAGCAAAAAGGAAAGTTTTTCAACTGCATCGCTTAACACCACAATTTTACATGTGCACTTTCTTTGCGGGGGGGGGGGGGGGTCCCATACAGCCAATATTCATTTCTAAATTATTAACTAACAAACTTGTGCTTCAAGTGCTTTGTCAATATTGTAGGAAATGTTAAACTTAATCATCATCTCGGCTCCTCTGACGACCTGTATGCTGTTGCCTGCCACTGAAAGGCAGTGGGGAGAGGGGACACTTGTGCATTTATCGCAGCATATAATGTGTTTCTGCTGCTTTTTCAGCGTTCAGAGGTTGATGGCACCGTGTCAGAGCTGGCTGTGAACTTCAGACGGATCAGGCCTTAACTTAACAAAAATGTTATCAATAGTTCTTTTCATCTTTTCTCATTACCCACAGCTACATCCACTCTGTCAGGCCAAGGCTGCTCACTGATTTCTATAATCCATTCGATTCAACTTAGCCTCAGACAGTCAGAAATATTATAATTCTGATCATTTATCAGTACTGACTTCATCAGAATTGTGAACATCACAGCAGATGTCTTTGTGTGAAAGTAACTGAGAATAAAACACAGAAAAACATGAAGGAGATTTTCCTGGTCTGGCTTTTTATAGCAGATAACCTTAAAAATATTCTACAATGTTCTGCATATAAAGTTTAAATTTCTTCAGTATTGAACAACAGAAATTAGGCTTTCTTGTCCGAGGTCATTTAAGTCAAAAAAGAAAAAGACAGCGCTGTAAGCAACGGTAGACTGGTGGGTAATAAGCGAATGAATAATACAGAAAACAGAAATTTGAGACGGGAAACTGTTCTTGAAGTACAGAGAGAGAGAGAGAGCTGTGCATGAAGTGATTTTTATCATGATGGAAGCAAAACAGCAAAAGTCAGAGGGAATTCATGACGACATTGATCAGATGTGAAGCGCAGTTTGCTGCTTCTTTTGCTGCTTCTTTTGCTGCTGGCGAATTTTGGTTGGAGAGACAAAACCTGCAGCTCAGAATCAGCGCAAAAAGCCGTAAACACAGCGCGGACCGGACGCATCAGGATCGCTGAGCTCCGACAGCGTGTCCGTCTGCGGGCCGTCGGGTGAGAAAGCCGAGAAAGACGAAGCTGATTCTGATGCGTCCGCTCTGTGTTTACGTCTTTGTGTGGAATCCGTTAATGAATTGATATCGCTAATTTACGAATAAATTCTTTACAAATCCTACCATGTGAATTCATGGATTTTTTTTTCACATTCTGTCTCTCACAGTTGAAGTGTACCTCTGGTGCAAATTACTGACCTCTGTCATCATTTTAAGTGGGGGAACTTGCACAATCGGTGGCTGACTAAATACTTCTTTGCCCCACTGTAGACCATATTAATAATAACAGTAAGACTTACATTGTTTCTGACCTGCTCCCGAAGGATCCGTGCCTCTTTTCCTACATCACCTGGATTTTTACCGGTGGCCTGGGCAACAGCGTGGTAGAGGCAGTTCTGATCTTCTGAATTTACTGGGATTGTGGTCCCATCTGGTCTCAGGATTTCAAAATGACCTGTGCACGGGCTCTGTTCACCACGAATCCGTTTAGTTATCCTTGAGAAGAACCCCATCGTCCTGTAAAAAATACATTAATAAAACAAAAAAACAACAAATCAGTCACTCTGGACAAAAAAGGGAAAAGGTGAGACTAACAAATCTCCCTCTAAATACAAGTAGTCCATAACATTTGTTTATTACTTTAAATTTTATTTAAGAGTTTTGATTGGGACCAATAATAATGTTGTTGTACATAAAATCTGTCATGTAAGTTGTGTC
Source organism: Rhamphochromis sp. 'chilingali' (assembly GCF_963969265.1). Lineage (NCBI taxonomy): Eukaryota > Metazoa > Chordata > Actinopteri > Cichliformes > Cichlidae > Rhamphochromis > Rhamphochromis sp. 'chilingali'. The sequence continues at coordinate 34,686,971 of NC_137946.1, forward strand.
CACCAGTGAAGCTGTTGGAACAATATTGATGAATGAGTAATAATCCTTCTCTTTCTACTAGAAGCATAAGGAAAATGAATGTGGGGAATAATGTATATAATCAGATTAAACTATAACAGTAAAGGAAGTCAATTCAATTTTGTTTTATATATCACCAAACCACAACACCCAGTGCATCATGGGAATCCCCCGGCAGCCCACGCCTATTGCAGCATAACTAAGGGAGGATTCGGGGTCACCTGGTCCAGCCCTAACTATATGCTTTAGCAAAAAGGAAAGTTTGAAGCCTAATCTTGAAAGTAGAGATAGTGTCTGTCTCCCGAATCCAAACTTATGCTATGTCTTCTAATGATGCTGCCTAAGGGAAGCATGTATAATGTAAACAGAATTGGTCCTAGCACTGAACCCTGTGGAACTCCATAATTAACCTCAGTGTGTGAAGAGGACTCTCCATTTACATGCACAAACTGGAGTCTATTAGATAGATATGATACAAACCACTGCAGCGCAGTACCTGTAATACCTACAGCATGTTCTAATCGCTCTAATAGGATATTATTGTGGACAGTATCGAACGCTGCACTGAGGTCTAGCAGGACAAGCACAGGGATGAGTCAAGGTCAGAGGCCATTCCCAGCAATTTCAGGGTTCCTTCAGTGTCGCCTGCCTTCGCCTCTGACAGTTGACTATGGCTGCTGGAGTCCCTAGCTTCACATTTCTCAAAACAGAATCACCCACAAAAGTGGCGAGAAAACTACGTGAGAGAGGAACAGGTGGTGTACCGGGGTGTTCTGTTTAGAGCTACACTTCCTCCTCACCGTCACCCAGCCAGCCTTCTTTCTTGTTGCTCAGGACTATCTGCTGAGGAAGAGCTAATGGTAGCAAAGCTAGCGTTGCCCACACTAACTACTGTCTATGCCAGAGTCCAGAGTCCAGAGCTGGTTTTCCATTCACTGAGCCTGGCCTCCAGACGTACAATCAGGCAACATTTCTTTCCAGTATCTGTGCTGAACAGAGGAGAAATTAAACATTTGAGAAGGAACTAATGACTCAGCTACAAGCTAAGCTAATAGCTACGCTAAAGACAGTCATTGGGTCTTTACTGTGGGTGAGTCAGCAGAAAGCGCGCTTTGGATAAACCACATGAAGATTACAGTTTGACATAAGCCTTTATCTGAAGGTATATAATTAAACAAGTCACACATGGTAACAAAACACTACTGTGCACTGTGTTAGGAACAGGAAGTGATACGAGAATGCCAGAAAAAATTGAAACGGGGGGGGCAGGAAAATAACGGAGTCCTTCCCAGTTCACAGCCAGTAGACCAACACAGGACAAGTCATTATAGTGGGACCACAGGATGTCAGGGTGCCAGCTCTGTGTTATTATTCACCATGACTGGTGTCAGTTCTAGCTGTTCAGTGGGTTTCTGATTTGCCCTCAGACTAAACAACTACACCAGTTTGGGGAAAACAGTTTGTTAGTTTGTTTGTCCCCTGATTATCAGACAGGAGAATAATTATTAAGTTTTTAGATAAAGTTTCTTTTTGACATTGATTGCAGTGTGTGATCATAATAGGGTTGATACGCTCCTCATTAGAAGGATACGAGCACTAACCCCACGGTGTGAAGGGTTAAGTAAGAGGCACAAACAGAGCTGAGTGTAGCTACGTGCTCACAGAACAGACAGGAAGGGCTGCTTGTATGATAACAGGGCGTTCCAGTGAACAAGAAATAAACACTTAATAGTGTTCCTTTAAGGCGGACATCAGCATGGAAATAAAACATCCCTGGTAAAAACTGTGAGGTAGGGAGTTTTCTCACACAGGACAAGATCCCTGACTGGAGGTTAATGGCCGCTGCCATGAGGAACAAATCAGGGAGTGCTGAGCCTCAACCACGACATCTCCCCATCAATAAGCAATCACAATTATTTCCTGTTTCCATGTGTCTAATATATACTTTGAATTATGAATTGTACTTCACTTCTCCATGTACAGACTGCCTGACACTGTCCACAGCTGTGCAAGCCCAATTTTAACTGCCTGATAATAAAAGAGAGTGAACTGCTAGACTGTCTCCTGAACTTCTCTCAGCGTAGAAGAACCCGACAGTATCAAAACCAAAGTCTGGAAATTGGGATGGGGAGGGTTACCCTTGCAAAACAGGTCAAAATTAACTTTCTGGCCCATATGAGTTGGTCAATTAAAAAAATATATATTATTTTGACTTAATTAAATGAGAGGCGCAATAATATCAAATATGTATGCTTCACTCACTGTGTTGGATTTTCTGGCTCCTTCTTCAGTTGGAGGACTATATCGCCTGCTGAGTCCTCCTTCCCAGGATAATAGTCTTCTGAGAGCTTCTTTCCATCTTTGTCCACCATAACCAGTTTGATTCCTTTGCCTTCCAGAGCATCACTCTGGGTGAGGACGTGGATGTCCAAAGCTGTAGCAGGGCGGTTAACATCAGAAATGTCCTCAATGTAGCACTCCAAGTCTTTCTTGTCAGACTCTGACAGGGACTCACGTGGACGCTGGAGGACCTTTTTCATGTTGTACTTATACTCCTGGCTGTTAAAGAAACTTTGGGTGTCAGCCCTGCCAAGTATGTTGCTAACAGCACCACCAACAGCATGGTTTATTTGACTTATGCACATTTTGCTCATGATGGAGGTCATATGCCTGGAACAGGCCTCAACATAAGAGTTTGAAACACTTTCTGCAATCATGTTAATGAGTTTATCTTTAAAGCGTTTTACATCTGATAAACTGTGCCTTTCATCCTGGTCATTGCTTTCCTGAGGTAGTTTTCCCATGCTTTGCAAGAGCTTAGGAACAAAGGTGTTGTTAATGATTTTCTCTGTTGGTACCGAATTCCATATTTGTACAAAGGCTGTGGCATATTTAGCTGCTTCCAAACCCATTAGAATACTTTCTATTCGATCGGACCCTTTTTTGCTCTTTATGTGTTGTGTTACAGCACCACAGACCGCTGAAAGTCCATCAAGAGCCTTAAGAGCCATGGTACAATTCATCATCAGGTCAGGAATCACTTTTCTTGTTATCAGATCCACTGACTGAAGCATTTCTTCCTCACAGTCTTTGTGAATTCTGAATTCACTGGACCCATTCTCCAGGATATTCTTTGGTATTCCTGAGCAAATGAAGCTTGTGAGAACTTCATCCAGGCTACGGTTGGCTTTTATGAGTGAAAGCACCTTTTCCTCAAAGACTTTCCTCAGAACGTTTTGGAAAAAAGCATTAAATGCCTTCTCAGCAGTATAACTCAGAGCACTGACGCATCCTTGCTTCCCCAGTTCCTGAAGTGCATACTTCCCTGCCTTCAGAAAACACTGTTTTACTGTGTAGGCACTAGTCTTTGCTCCTGCGATCAGACCTTTTGTGCCACTACGCACTGCACTTGCAGCTTTCTTTAGTCGGCTGAATCCACCAGAGATCAGAGACAGCCCGATGCTGATGGCCTTGGAGATTGCCCATTCAGCCCAGTCAAAGCCTCCTTGTATCATTCCTTTGATCCCTTGAATCATGTCAGATACTCCCTCACAGATCAGTCCAAGTCCAAACTGACTGGCACCACCACATGACAGAGCACAAACAAGAACACCTGCTGCAACTTGAAGGGCGCCGAGAACAAAACAAACAAGGGCATCATAGCAGAACTCGGGCTTCTTTTTAACCTCAAAGACTGTGCTAAGGCCATTCTCATAGAGCATCATCAGCTCATTGGTGGTGATTAAATCTTTATCTTTGGAAAGATGGTACACACTGGAATCCTCTACCTCTGCATCAGCTTTGCTGCCATCGAGCTGTGTCAGAGTTGTCAGGGCACTTTCGATGTATCTTTTCCAAGATTTGAAGATAGTCATCCTGGCTTGCATTTGGATCTGGAGGTTGCTGTTTGTGTGGTGTGGAACAAAGCCACTCGTCACTGAAAGATTACAAAACATCATCGTATTTGTTGATTCTGAGAGATAGACATCCACTGCAGACTGTGCTTCCTCCAGTAATTCCTTTGCCTCAGCTATGTAGTCTCCTTTTCTGAGGTTGAGTGTGATGTAAGCTTGATTATAAAGCGCCACAGCACTGTAGAAATGATCGCACTCTGCAGCTCTCTGCCAGTAAGTCTTTGCACCAAAGTCACATTTGGTTTTGTTCATGCAGTGTAGGTCAGTTCTGCTTGCTGCCTGTTTGATGTAATCATAGATGTTATAGCTCGTCCCCTGCAGGAGGAAGTCACCAGTCTTCTTCAAGTGTTTGGTGAGGTCTTCTCTCAGCTGGCTGATATCGTCATGTCTGCTGATGTGCTCTTCATGAAGGATGAGCCACAAAGCCCACGATTCTTTCAAAGCATCCAGTGCAGTCTGATAGTCGAACTTGTTCTGATGGATCTTAAAATATTCAGGAACATCCTTCAGCTTCATCTTGGACAGGTCACTCCTTTCTTCTACCGTGTAATTCTTGTCAAAGTTACAGAGAAACTGACAGAAACTGGAGAACAGAGTTTCCTTCATGTCAATTTCACAGAGTTCATGTTTCTCCATGCTGTCTAAATGTCTGAGCTCATACTCCTCTCTGAGCTGTCTCATGGTTTCGATGGAATGGCCTTGGTAGGCTGGTGCAAGATGGCCCTGGTTGAGAACCATCTGGACCATCCCTGGGTTTCCTTTTCGGGCGGTGCGTCCAAAGACCTGTCGCTCCACACGGTGACTTCTAGGAAAGTATGTGAGGAGCACAAAGAGGCCTCCACTCTCGTTTACGTCCTGCTGAACGTGTATGTCTGTCCCTCGGCCGCCGAGGTTTGTAGCAATGATAATGTTTCCCGGGCTAAAGTTCTGCTTCTCGATGTTGTGCTTCTCGCTGATTGTGTACATGGTGATCTCATTGGCTTGCCTTTCTGGAACATGCATGTTTGTCTTCAGCTCATCTGCAGTTTTAACATCTTCACAAATGATAAGAACAACTTGGCCTCTGTCTGCAGCTCTCTGTGCAGTTTCACAGATCACCTGGATCCACTGCATGTTGCCTCCACTCACCTGAACTGCTGGCAACTCAACAAGCTTTTTACAGCGGTGAGCTGGAATGACATAGCTTGCTGTTTGGTAATGCCGTTCTAGAAATACTTTCTCAGCTTGCCCCCCTAATGTCCCAGAAACACCAAAAATGCCTTTTCCATTGAGGTACCGTTTAAAGAAATGGACATTGGACATGTAATTTGTTACATTGGACAGCTGAGAAATGGCCAGCTGATGCTTCATCTCCAGAAACTGTTGTAGGCCGTCACCCCATCGCTTGTTTTTCTCCAACACCCCACTGGCCTCAAAGTCCACAGGAATTATGGCATCATACTGATGACTGTCAGCATCACTGAAACCACCTGCGTCAGCTTCCGGTGCTTTCTCAATCATGTACTCTCTTCCCTGAGTCATTCTGATGGCTTTTAAGGCGTTCTCGGCAAAAACTAGTAACTGATTCTCAATGTATGTTTTCAAAAAAGAGGGGATCACAATAAATCCCTTACACTCATCCAATGACTTCACTGAACACTCATCAGAATATTTAATTTTCGATTTTAATTTGTCCACAGCTCCTTGGATGAGGGATTCCTCGGACATTATTTCACAGGTACAGCCATTCTCCAGGAGAAGTAGGCTGACATCAGGGTCTCCATGAGAGCTGTCCTTCCTGTAAAGTTTGGCTTTGTTGTTCATTAGTGAGTAACAATTTACAGATACACCGTTTTCTATTTTTGTCTGAACTTGTCTCAGTAGCTCACACTGTTCTTCTGGTCCAATGTTGGCCATGATTTTCTCAGTAGCTTTCCACCTGGCATCCTTAAAGCTGTCAGTCTCTGTTTGTGTCTGACCATCTGCTTTATTTAATCCATCCACATCCTCCTGTGGATAAAACCCCAGCTGGGCACCAAGAATAAGTATGTCATCAGCTGAAACATCTTCTGATTCTGAGCCAACCACTGCTTGCATTACAGCCTTGTGGAAGTGCTGGATCCTGGTTCCCCAACTGATCTCCCCTGTTTCAAACATTTCTATTGGCTTGCAGGATGACATCATGGCCCAGATGCTTGCCAGGACTTGCTCCATGTGCCTTAGGCTGCCGGCTTGGTGTGACAGGAACGTGACCTGGACACCGCTGTCCAACGTCATGTAGTCCACCTCATCTACTACCACACACTCAAACCTCCTCGGACCTCGGGTAGTCTTCTTCTCAAACTCTTGCCTCAGCGTATCTGCTGCAAATGTACCAACAGTGCCATAAACGACCTGCTGGCTGTATGCATCCTCAAGCAGCTTGTCATGATCTTTAAAAGAGCAGCTATCGATTTGTGTTGGAGGGACCGTGGATGATGTAATACCAAACATATCATATAATTTTCTCCACTTATCCTGATCACGACTTGCTAACAAAGGAGAGCTTGTCACGATGTCCACCTTTATGCCTCGGGTGGCCTGTATTGTAGCAAACATGGCTAAAATACAAGTTTTGCCCTCTCCAGTGCTGATTTCCAACAGACAACCTTTCTTATCCCCAGACTGTGGCAGCAGGAGCAGCAGCAGTGATGCTAGCTGACTGGGTCTTGGGAAGTAGCCCTGAACATGTTCACCGCTTTGAGTGGTAAAGGCGGTGCATTCCTTTACAGCTCTGGATACGATGATCAGGACTTTCTTCAGAGCATCAATCTTAGGATTGTTAAAATCAAGAGCAGTTATTATCTTTTTACAGTCTTCAATCATCTCCCTGTTGATGGCCACACTTCCATATTTGGGTAGCTCTTCTTCAATATATGTCAGGACTTCTCGCAGGAGTGACGGGACACACTCTGGAAAGTTTTTGTTTTCCATTTCAGCCAAAAGTGTGCAAGCATCTTTGTCTCGCTCAGCTTTGTCCACACAATGTTGGATGTACTCTGCAGGATCGTCTTCATTCAGGGCAGAGAGAGCGTCGTCACAGCTCAGCCCGTACGTGCACGCTTTGTGGAGGATTTTTGTGACTGTTTTCTGATCCATGCTTAAGGTCTTTCCAAGGAAAAGCTTGATGTCTTTTGGTGCCCAGAGGTTGTTGAAGACTATTTGACTGACGATCTCCTTACCTGATCGGGGTAGCTTTGAGGACAGATCCAGAACATTTGCTAACACCTGTTGGGCCAGTGTTGGGTTGTCAGCATGTAGCTGTTCCTGCAAACTGAGGAGGAACTCTGTCTTCTTGTCTTGTCCATTTTGGAGGAGATCTTCAAAATCAGGGTCACCCTCTAAGGTCACCTTCAGCACTGCCTCCAGGATGTTGAACCTCTCAGTCAAAGACAGCAGCACGTATCCAGTAGTCTGATCCAAAGCCCACAGTAATGAAGTGGGGACGAAGTGGGGGTGCTCGTTAAAATATTGTAATGTCAGCTTATTTTGGAGAGTCTTCATCCTGTCTTCCAGCTGGATCTGTAAATGTTCATCCTCTCTGATGTCATACTTTGATAGAAGTTTTTCAAACTTCTCATTAACATCAGCGACCTGTATTAAAGAGGAACAAAGACACGAGCGTAACAGTGTCAGCAGCAGGAAACTGTATGCAGGGTCAGATGCTGTCATCCTCACCTGACCATAATGTTGAATTATTATGGATGTTTTGGGTATCTGGCAGTAAGGACAACAAACATCTGTTCAGAACTGTGATGATGTTCTGCTATGAGGACCTTCAGGAGTAGCAATTGATTTTTTAATTTGTTTGGTTAAAAGGAGACCTATATAACAAAATATTATGCTAATTATTAATGTTATAAAAATATAATATTATACTGATCTGAACTGTTTACAGTCTGCCCCAGGGCAGCTGTGGCTACAACCGTAGCTGCCTCCACCAGTGTGTGAATGTGAGAGTGAATGAATAGTGGCATTGTAAAGCGCTTTGGGTGCCTTGAAAAAGCGCTATATAATATGTGTATATGTATATATATATGTAAATCCAATCCATTATTGTTTGTTTTTTTTTCAAAAAAGAGAAATTTGTCATCTTCCAGAGTATAGGGCTGGGACATAGGGTTACGATGACTTAAATGTTAGACATTTATAAGGACCCAGAGCCTCTTTGCTATCCTTTCCCAGATGCCCGTAGCTGTTATTACCTGAGGCTGGACCCTACCTCATCTCTCTCTATGTGATGTGCTTCATCTTCCAAGAGCTGGTGTAGAACGTGAGAGTGCTGCTGACGGTGCTCCCAGGTTTGGAGGTTATCCTCCTGAAGCCTGTTGTGCGCTTCAGAGAGCTTTTTTCTTAATGTTTCATTCTCCATCTGCTCTTGGATCTTTCTCTGTCGCTCAAGCTCTGCCTGACGCCTTTTCTCTTCTTCTTCTTTCCTGCGTCGTTCCTCTTGTTGGCGTTTCTCACGTTCTCGTTTCTCTTCATCAATTCTGCCTGTAGAGAAATGAATGCGTGCTTAGAGAAATTTAATTTGTTTTTAATTTGTTAAAAGCTTCTGACATGAAACCCTGTTACACTGCAAAGAGCTTGGTATTGGCTCTCACTGGAATACTGTGTCACTTCCTGTTCCTGGTACACACTGGTGGCTTGTGCAGCGACATCTGTGCAGCCCAGTTCATTTCAAACTCTTACTTAGCAACTTATTTCATCCTGTAACCTATGTATGTTTTATCAGGGCACACTTCCTCTTCAATCAGCTGCAAATTTTATTCAGTGTTCACTCATTGTGTCATTAGCAGTGTGGCCTGTGTTTCTGTGCTTTCTTCATGGCACTTTCCTGTTCAGTGTGTCAAGTGTTTAGTTATTGCGTGGCCTATTTTGGGGGGTTAGTACTTATAAATAATAATAAATATAAAGTAGTAATAAATATAGCTTGTTCATAGTTTTGGAGGACAAACCACTGAAAGTAAGCCTAAAACTGGCCAGGAGCAGGTGTGGACCAACGTAGCTTAGCCTGATTAGCTGTCCCACACCAGGTCCTCCTGAGCAGCAAGGAAATCAGGCGGGTGGGTGACTGTGAAGAGGAAATGTAGCAGCAAACTATTTCTCCAGGCTAAATGATGATCTTCTAAATTTGTGACACGCCGTTTGCTCTCCAGCTTACGAGTCGTCTGCTTTAGGGTAAGTTGTTGAGAATTATACCACGGAGTCAAATACTTCTGATTTGAGGCTCTGTTGTTCACAGCAGCTACAGCATCCAGAGTGACGTAGTCAGTCACTCTAGGCTTTTGCTAACTTTCTGATTTCTTTCCGGTGTGTGAACTCTGGTCTTATTAAGCAGTACACACTACTGACTGATACTTACCAAAGTTAGGACAACGGTCAACAACACTACCTAACATGTTGTGGACCAGTTCAAATTCTTTGTGGTCTTTGCTCTCTCTTATGGTGTACGAAGCGCCACCACCTGCACCAGTGAGGTCACTTCCTGAATGATCTCCGTATCTAAAGGAAAGGCCCCAAAATGGTGGTAATGCATGCAGGTACTCTCCTGTGCTGTTGCCACGCACTGTACGCACACCCTGAAGGAAAGAGAGGGGGAGGGACTAGGATGAATGACCACAGACAAGGGTGAAACTTGTCATTTGGTTTTGTAGACTTACCTCTCTCCCCTTGCTACAGTAGTGAAATGTGTAGGGAGTCTCATTATGTATCGTATAGAAGCTCCACATGGTTCAAGCTCTATAAGACAAATGAAAGAGAGAATTTAGAGAAGGTCAGAAGAAGTTTTACTAACATTGTGGAGATGACTGGGTGCTGAGAGAAAAGCTGTGACCACATGAATGTCTCTAATCAGGTTTGTGTCCAGAGTGTGGATGTTTGGAACAACCCAACAGTACTGGCAGACTGACAGTTACTATCAGGGCTGTACTTTTACAGAATACACGGCATTCGTTCTGAATGCAGACACTTACAGTTGTGTGACTGCAGTTGTGGGCCTTAAATGGATACTTGGATCTTTAATATGCAGTGAGATTGTGTTGGTCATCCAGGTAAGTAAATCCCAAAAGGTTGATTCTGTTCATCTGGACACGTGTGTGTGCGTATATGTATATACGTTTTTGTTCCATAACCATTTAAGAAACTCCAAATGACTGTCTTACTGCATCCACCTCAGCAGTGATGGCATGCTGTGAGAGACCCTGCTTATGCAGTTTAACAACCCAACCAAGTTCAAAAACAAAGGGTTTTTTTGCCTTTGCCATCTGAAAGTCATGACAGTGTGACTACCTGACAGAAAAGGACAATGAATCCACATTTTTGCACAGATTTGGCCTTTTAAAGGCACGTGGTCCTAAACGTTTGATTTGCTGTAAAACAGCCTGTTTCAGTTTAAACGCTGTTTTCATTTTTTTTTTTTTTTTAAGTGACATCAGAAACAGCAGCATGTGACATCACGTGATGGCGGAGCTTCAGTTCATCCTTTGTCATCTTTTTTTTTTTAATAGGACAGGGGGAAAGAATGAAAGAAAGAGGGGGAGAGAAAGAAAGAAAACCAAAGGGGAGAAGAGACGGTGAGAAGGGGGGGAAGAGAGAAAAAAAAACAAACAACAAAAAAAAACTCCTGGGTCACCTGTATGGAGAAAAAAAACAAACAAACAAACAGAGGAGACAGCAAACAACAAAGAGCAACATAATAATAGAAAAAAAAAGCACCATCACAATAAACTAGCTAGTCATAGATATCAATAGTTACTAAACGCTGTTTTCAACAAATAGCATACTCAAAAAATATTTTGTCTCTCTCCCACTTCTTCTTGTTGCATGTTGAAGCTCTACTTGGAACCTTGTTAAGATCCAACCATGCGAAATTTGAAAGACTACACGCCTTTGGAGCGGGATTCCCGACTGGGACGTCTGTATCCAGTAAGGTCCCCACATACTAAGCAGGCCTACCGCAGACATGAGTGAGACAGAGAAATATGAAGGCATGCCGGCTCGGATGTCACCCGGATCAACAAGGTCCGCGTCAGGTGTTGAGGAACCAGGGCACCCTGACGAGAAGTGGGCCACTGGAACAAGAAGGCATCGGTGGGCAAGAGATGAAAACAGGGCGTTGTTGGAATGCTACTACGCCAGTAACCCCGGCGGAAGGGGCTACATGAATACGATGAGGGACCTATGGATGCTTCAATACCCTATGGATGCTTCGATATCCACCATCCACATTGACGGCGAAACAACTAGTAGCTCAGTGTTCCAACATTCGAAAAAAGGGACTGCTCTCACAGCTAGAGATTGACGAGGTACAACACATGTGCTACGGCAAGGGGGAGCCAGGACGCCAGGTCAGGGGGGAGATATCATCACCCCCACACGAGATTGGATACAAAGCCCCAAGTACGATCAGGCTGATTGGAGCCCACACCCAGTTTCACACCTTGGCTCAGGCGATTAGAGGATCATCAGGGGGTCCTTTTGTCCCTCTGTGGGGGGAAACTCCCACTAGGTTTATATCTGGGACTCTCCACCATTTGACCTTAGAACTGAAGAAGCTTCTCGGATGAGAGGTGAAACGTCTTCAAGTAACTTAAAGAAGTCCAGACGCTTTTCTTTGCAAACTCCTTAGACTACGATGACCTGGATGACTGAGAACCTTCACAGACATCACAGTGGCAGATATCTAAGAAAGGGTCTCCAGTATGAAGAGTTGGACAGCACCAGGGCCCGACATGGTTCACGCCTACTGGCTAAAGAAGCTGACTGCACTCCACGAGCGTCTGGCAGCACAAATGAACCAGCTGCTAGTTAAGGAGAGACACCCGGAATGGCTAACCGAAGGTCGGACGGTCCTGATCCCCAAGGACCCCAAGAAGGGACCGGTCCCCTCCAACTACCGACCAATAACCTGCCTCAGTACTACATGGAAGCTCCTGTCAGGCATCATATCGGCTAAGATGAACAGGCACATGGGTCAATACATGAGCAGGACACAGAAAGGAATTGGCAAAAATACCAGAGGCGCAAAAAATTATATATATATATATATATATATATATATATATATATATATATATATATATATATATATATATATATATATATATATATATATACACACACACACATATATATATGTATATATACATATATATAGGTGTGTGTGTATATATATATATATATATATATACACACACACATATACATATGTATATATACATATATATGATTAGAAGAGAACGGAACATGCTGGAGTTTTCTGCCCCATCTCAGCAGGAGCAGATAAACGGGGAGCCAAGGTCGTAGCTTAGGCGCCGTGTGAGAGAAAAGCATGTGAATGTTTAGGCTTTTATGATAAGGTGGGGGCACCAGAGGCTATAAGAGTTTGAGCAATGCTCCACCATTTTGAGATCTGAGGCTGTCTGCATACAGTGTCCATCTCCCACGTGTGTGATCATTAAAATCATCGTTTGACTTAACCCGGCCGGACCAGTGTTGTTATTGTGGTTTTTTCTCTTGTCTCCATCCCCAATTTTGAACTCGTAACAGCTTGGGGGCTCGTCCTGTGGTATTGGGGTGGAAGTTAGAGGTTTGGACGGTCCGAGGTTGTCGAACGGACAGGCACAAGCCAGTGGTCTGACGTGAGTGGGCATAAGCCGGCTTATCCAAAGGTAAGGCACTACCTGTTGAATTATTTCCAAAGTGTGCCAAATTGGACATGATTAAATTAAAAGTCTACTCACTGAAATTACTGGTCGAGGGTCTGTTTTGATTTTGATGAGGATCCCCGTGTGTGTTATGCAGTTAAAGCCGGTTAAGAGTATTTAATGAAGTTGAAAAAGAAATGCTGGGTTAGAGTCCCAAGGAATTGAGTTAAAGGCTCAAGTAGTTTGGTAGGGAATTGGCTAGGTATATTTTAGAAATTAGGCCAGAGGCTGTTCCAGAAGTAACAGATACTAGTTAACTGATTAGAAAAAAGTTATCTTTCTTCGGTTGGACCCGTTATGGTAAAATTTGTCAAAAATGGTTAGGTGGAAATTATTATAGGACGGCAGTCGGAAACTGCTAAGAAGCGCATAGCCCGGAGGTTACGCTCCCTCCTGGCCGTGGACGCGCGGTCTTGACCTGTCGGCGAACAGGGTTTGTTCAGTTTGGCTTATCTGTGGGGTACAGGGCATCCTGGAATAAGCTAGGAGTTAGAGTCTCCTCACCGTTTGAAACGGTGTGATGTGCTTTTTTGGACACAGTTAAATTGAGTTAGGGATTTTAGAAATTAGGCCAGAGACTGTGGAAACAGATACTGGGTAAGTGGCTGCAAAAAAGTTATCTTTCTTCGGTTGGACCCGTTATGGTAAAATTTGTCAAAATTGTGTAGGCGCTAAATCTGTCAGGCCTTGCAGTGATTATAAATATAAGACGTCTTTGTAATATAAAATAACAGAGCTTTGTGTGAGACTGTGTGTGACGTGCAGCTGCAGTGCTGCGAGCTATTTTTAGACGGTGTGTGAACATGCAAATGAATCAGCAGCTGTGGAAAAGACAGCAGCTAGGAGAGAATTAGAGGAGAAATTAAGAGAAGTTTTTAACTCATAAAATTGGGGCCAACAGACTTGTGGAGGTTGGGAAGGCGTCCGGAGCATCACAACAAAAAGGTGAAACAAAAACACACACAAGCAGAGAAATGTGAGAGAGAGGCACATGTTAGAGAAATGCCTCGTTTGAGAAAAAACGTTAAATTAGCCCATCTACAAACGCACATACACGCAATGAAGAAACAGCTTACATCCATGAACATGTGAAGATTTTCCAGCAAGTTTAAAGCAGCGAAACTTAACATACACCTGTTGTTAAATGATAAAGTTTATCCACTACTAACAAATAAACTCTCTGGGTTGCAGGACAACAACTTAACTTCAAAAAAGACACTGGTCTGACCAACCAGTGAAGACACAACAAATTTAGTGGTAAAAAGATTCAAATTGTGACATGTGTTCTGCTGATTGATTAATACAAGTGATTACTGAGTGAAAGAAAAGTCCTTTTTTGTGCTTTTAAACATGATCTTAAGAATTTTAACATGTACCTGTGTTGTCCTGTCAGCTTGGCGGGTCATGAGTGGATTATATGGTGAGAAAAAACAAAAAGAGGGGGAGAGAAGGCTGACACAGGGCCTGGCCCCGTTGTTTCTCCCCTCTCTGAATAACGCAGCCAAAATAACATCATTTTCCTGTTCGTTCGTTTTTGTTTTGTGTTTGTTTTGTTTTTTCTCTTTATGCTTGATTACAGGCTGCTTTGTCGGCCCGGAAAGCCGAGGCTGACCCTGGACTCCTGCTCTCCCCCCCTACCATCTTTGCTCTCTCCTCTACCATCTTTGATGTGACCCTGACCAAATGCTACAGCAGCTGGACCCACAACAACAACCTGAAAATGTCAACACTGCTGCAGGAAAACGATCTCATGCAGCAGAGACGGAGAGCGTTAAATCCAAGGCCCGTTTCACTACACGGGGAGATTTCCAGACAGCTTCAGCTGACAGAGCTGTGACGGGCAGCAAAAAGGGCGTGCCAGAGACAGGAGGAGTAACTGAGGTCAGGAGGCACCTCGGAATGAACAAAAGCACCAGGAGAAAATAAGCTGAAGGCACAGGTGCCGGGGCTCGGCCAGGAGCTGACCTCTGAGAAGAGCCGAACAGCAAAGCTGTAGAAGGCCGTGGAGCAAAGCAAGGGAAACATCAATGGACTTCACTCTGACCTGTACGGAGAAGACTCTGAGGTTTCTGCCCTCGGTAAGAGCTCAAGGCATCAGAGCAGGAACTGAACATGGCTCAGGAGGAGCTGGCTGATAATCGAACCCATCAGGCTTGGAGTCCCAGACACAGGACTTGAAATCAAGCCGGAGCTTGCTGGAGCAGGAGGTCGCCAAACCTGATGAAAAGCTCCAACAGCATGAGCAAGCCCTGAAGGAGCTACAGAAGCAAAAGGGTCAAGTTAAGGAGGAGCGGAACAAGGAGAAGATGCAGGACGCTGGAGAAAAGCACTGCCTCAATTGGGGCCAGAACCAGTATGGACAGAACTTTGAGAAGCAGCACCAACGGATGCAAACGGACTGAAAAGGAGGAGGGCAGGACCCAGGGCACGCTTCAGGCCGTGGTTTACCCAGAACACCAGAACAGGAAAGTGATGAACACAAACACCCACAAACACACACATCTACATGCACCGACTCAGAATGAAGAGAAACACACATATGAACACATGCACTCATTGATTGAGTGAGAAATGACACACACACGTGCACAAATCGAAATGCTGATTCAATTCACTGAGAAGTGATCCACACACACACGCTGATGCAATGAAGAATGCTTTACTAACAAATGCTGCACACAAACATCCAAATATGGAGTCGGGTACAACAATAAGAAGCCATTGATTGTTTATGGGTTAAATGCATTTCATGCCACACAGAGGGCATCTGTGTAGATTTAGGGGACAAGGTCACAACAGTGTGGTTGTGAAAACAATGTCTGTGCGTGATGTCTGTTTATGGCTTAAGGCCTCCACTGAATTGTTTACTGTGCTTCACACAGCAACGCATTTGTGTGCAACCAGTGTCCACTATTAAGTTAAGTCAATCCAACATGTTTTTGTCAGTGCAAAAAGGAGTTACGGTGCCTGTATGCCTACACAATACAGTGTGTGAAGTTTTGGTTGATTTTTGGGTTTTGCTTGACACTAGGTTGATTCTATCAGTGAGGTTTGGATTGTTTTCTTTCTCTAAGAGAGAGAAGGATGGTTTTATGTTTGAACATGTTTGCAATGGGCCCCAGTATTTGTTATTATATGAGTGTTTTATTGGCTACGTTTGTTTTTGCTTTTGTTACAGTGCACTGAGATAAGAACATCTGAGAGGTGTGATCCACCGGTGGTGATATTTTGGTATTTTGTGAGTTCCTGATTTAACAAATCGGCTCTTTAATCCAGGCCTGAGAGACTGAACTTTAAAGCGCTATAAAATATTCTTACTGAAAACAGTCGCAAAGTATTTTTCTCCATGTTTATAATGGGCTTAGGAGAAATTCACTTATATGGGACACTGATCGAATGAGAAGTCCTGAGCCTAAAAGGATTGCAGCGAGTCAATCCAGTCCAAAAACAAGGAACTGTTTCCTTTAAAATGATGACGTCATCTTGCTGGTGATGGAGGCTCGAATAGGCTGCGCGTGAGACTCCATTATCAGCAACTTCTGGTATGAATGTGTGTGGATGTATGCATGTGACTGGACTGTGACGGACTGACGACTAAACGTTTTAACTGACTTGATACTGAGACAAAAACGGTGCCGACTTTAGGATTAGTGAATGTCCACAACAATTCACCCAGCCTGTAGAAGAAGGGTGGAGGTTTTGTCTTGCTTTGTTTTGTTTTTGCAAGGACAGAGGATTGACAGAGACTAAGGGGGGAGGCTGTAGCTTCACAGGAGTGTGAGCTGCAGGCTGAACCCTTTGGTTGCTAATTTTGAGTTACTGATGTTTACATTAAGAAAATTGTGTTTTAGTAGCTGTGTTTTAATTAAGGTATCACATTATATTGTTGGGAATGTTAAATGCTAAAGTGAAGAAAAGCTTTGATTTCACTCATGACTGAACATGTTATTATTAACCATAGCGGGTTACTGTAGAGAGTCAATTAACTTTTATAGAGGTAAAAAACAAAACAAAACAAAACCCTCTACCGAGGTCTATGAATAACAGGGGAATGATAGACAGCCACACTCAAAATGGAGATATGTAATGATAAACACTGGTCCCCGTCTTTTGGGTGCTTTCTTGAAATAGTCTGCAATTTAAAAGTAAGATAGAACCGACAGGGGCATGTGCTGAGGGGTGGTGCTGCACAAGAACAAGAGTAAAATAAAGAAAATATTGTTTTTAGCTTTGAGAAGTTCAAATTAAAATCTACCATTACACTCAGAGGATCAATATGAAGTTCGATATATGCTAATTTTGAATGAAGTACATGACTGGTGACTGTTCTGTCCTGAGCTTTTGTTTTACAGCACCCGCTTGACCACACCAACAGTTTCTCGCCACCGAAAAGGGGGTACTTGCAAAGAATAGGGAGGAACATCATCAAAACTGGGAAAGGTAAGCCCCAAAGGGGGTGATAACGCCATAACTTTCACTTATGGTCAAATTTTCAAAATTTGACCCCAAACTTGAAAAATTCTTCAAACATTTAGAGACAGAGTGGAAGTTTAGATAAGCATAATGTCACAAACCACATAAGGATGGAGCATTTGAATCGATAAGATGGTGAATTGATACGCAGCAAAATGTTGATCATGTTGATTATGTTTATTCCAGTGTGCAGAGCAAGGTTATTATTATTATTATTAAAGAAAACAAATGAAATAACGAAAACTAGAAGTGGAAAAACATTTGCGTTAACGGAAATAAAATTAAAACAAAAAGGAAAACTGACTAAAACTGTAATGAATGTTCACAAAACTAACTAAAATTGACTGGATTTATAGCAAAATGTGTTTAGTTTCATTGATGTGTGCGTGCCCTGCAATAGAAGTCAAGGCAGTACGTTAGTCGAGTCGTCTGTGTCGCTGCTCCGTCCACGCGCAGAAATCATGTCAGGAAAAGTCGGGAGAAAGCGCCAGAGTCCAATTTAGGATTACTTTGAATAGGACTGTTTTTTAGAGATAGCAAGAGTCTGGCAGTGGAAAGAGACACAATGTCCTCCTGAGACCCAGGGAGGAAGAAAATAGGAAAAAAAGAAAAGTATTTTCATTTTTTCTTTTTCTTTTTCTTTTTTCTTTCAGATAAATCAAGTGTTGGGACGGTAAAAAAAAAAAACACACTACAAAAACAAAATTGTTTTTAACTAACTTTATTTAAATTTTACAACATGTGCACCACAGTGCACAAGGGGAGTTCATTGATCACGAATGTGAAACTAACAAAATTCAAGAGCTATTTAAGAAAATTAAATGCTCCACTGAAATTTTTGTAAGCAGGATATTAAAACTTATTTATATAACAATATCATAAAAATGTAGATCAGGGATCAACTTAGAAGTCACTGACACTTCACTAGCTGTAAGCCATTGGTTCAGGAACAAGTGATTGCACTGGGCTTTCTATTTCACAAAAGCCAATTCATTTATGATATCTGAGGAAGTACTGTGATTTTATTTGGAGACACAAAGGAACATTTGGCACTTCCCACATCTCACATATGTTTTACTGTTGCACCCAACCATTCTACAACTGAAATGCCTTGGACTGTTAACCATTTCAGGCAAGTGGAGTGAACCATATTTTGCTACACTCTCATCTGATTGGGGCTTCCTTTTCTTGATCTTTGGAGAGAACTCTTCATTACTGGTATTATTCACGTCTTGTTCACATGTTTGTCCCTGGTTTCTCAGCCAACAGGAGCTTGAACTCCAGATACTGGGAGTTCTTTTCACACATTGAGATCACTGATAACTTTTAGCAACGATGTGATCTTGTAGTAACAATCAGGTGTCATGGATTCAGCTATAAATGCGACTCTTATTTTTTACTTTACTGGAAATCATTTCTGCATTTTACCCATATTTTATTTTTTAACTCAAAATAAAAAATTCCAGATTCTCCTACACGTTGGTTTCGGACCAGGTGGGACGACAGATTCCAGGTGGCCCTGTGTTTTTCTCCATTACATCTGCCACTGCAGATAATCTTTGTGTGGCTCCTCCTCGGTTCTCACCCTCTCCTATCTGGCTCACATGACTCTCATCTTCTGAAAAATCTATGTTTGAATCTCGCTCAATTATTCTGTTGAGAATTCTCTCCGCCTTTGTCAAAGAGTTGTCTACTAGGAAACAGTGAAATAAATATAAGTACAAAGTCCCAACGTGCACTAGAGTACACATTAATAAATTAGTCATTTCCTCTGTCAAACACAATAAGCCTAATTCTTAAAGACCCCTCAAATTATTTACTAGATTTTTATTTTTGAAAATTAATAAAAATCTGAGTTTAACAAAACATTTTAAATGTAAATATCAAGCTTACCTTTCTTTCTTCCATAAAATGTGCTTGTGGGCATGCCAGCCATTTTGAAAAGGTGGGAAAAACAATTGGCAAGGCCACACCTCCACACATGTGATATACATGTAAGGTTAAAGGTACTGTTGTCCTCTCTAAGAAACATCAGGACTTAGAGGAGTGGCAAGTAGAGTATGCGAGCTACAAGCAAAAACTAAATGTGTACTACAGTGCGCAAAAATGAAGTACTGGGTCATCAGGGGGTTATGAGGGACATTTATAAAATTAAAAATCCCACAAACCTTGAAGTGCACTTGAAAAGCTCACACAAGAAGGTTAACCTAGCTTACCTAGAAGACCTCATCAGGGGGAGCACACTCCCCCTCCTTGAAGAGCTCCCCCACTTAACCAGCATCCCCAGAAAACAGCTAACCCCAAATAAGGCAGCGTGATGCATCCCAAGACAACAGGACTGGGACATCTAAATAAATGTGTGAGTCAATCGCCTTCAAAAAGTTTATCAATTCACTTGAACCAAAATTAGGACCACCCGGTGCTGCAAGAGTTAATAGTCTCAATACCCAAGGATAAGCAGAAGAGCATGACTGATATAATGGAACTGGGATTTGGTGACACTTAATTTTTGCAAAACACAAATAAAACTATAACTGAAACTAATCAAAACTAAACTGAAATTAAGGATTTTCAGAAAATAAAAACTAGACTAAACTAGCAAAGAATTGGTAAAAACTAATTACAACTGGCAAAAAATTGAAAATCTGGAGTCGAAACTAAATAAAAATAAAACTAATGAAGATGGCAAAACGTTTAAAACCCTGGTACAGAGATTGGCAAATCTGACCAGGAAACGTTATAAAATGGATTGTCAGAACAGTCAGCATTAAAGTCAATTTGACAGTCCAGACTAAGATGGCGTTGAACATCTTCAGGGAGGAAGAGGGTTGGTGTGACCAAGGTGTGGTTTGGCTTGTTGTATGTATATTTTGAGATCATATGGCTCTGGATGGACCAGTTACCAGGGCATGGAAGGAGGACAGACTCATTAAAGGAGGAGAAGGAATTTCCTGGGATTGGAGATCCTCTGGGTGAGTGGTTGATTAAAAGCATGCATAAAATAAAAGTTATCTGTTGTTATTGATTGGTAATAGATTGATAATTGGCCACATTTACAGCTGTATTGACTTGTTGTGGACGTAGTCGACTTCAGGTTTAAGCACTCTAATCAACAGGTTGAAAATAGTGACATTAAAGGAAGAGTATGCAGCGCCACCCTGTCAGACGCCAGTGACGGTGGGGCTCACTGATGAATCAGGTGAATCATGGCTGATTCATGACTAAGATCCCCTGCTGTGGTCAGTGAGGGGAAAACAGGGGCAAATAAAATTTAAAAGAGGCATTTATAAACGTTTATGTGTCAAGTTAAACGGGATAAAAGGGGGTGTTCTCACTCTTATTTTAGCATCAGCATTATTATTGCATCAGAATCATATAACAAGCATTGCATTAAACATTTATTGAAGCTTTTGACATTGTACTAACGTTTGTGTTCCAGTGATTGTTATAACCGCAGGTTAATCTTCTTTCTTAATCGTATATTCACAGGTGTCAGGATAATCATACGATCTTCTATTGCAGGTGTAACCATGATCATTTTCAGACATACCTCAGTTTGTTGCTCATTATAGAGTTGTGCTCAAGTTAATGAGGGTTAAAAGCTACAGTAAACGTGATGTTTGGCTGATCTATGGTGTGGAGTGACTTCGAGCATAGAAGGCCGCACGCGCTTACATAACACTGATATCATGTTATTCTTTGTGATTTTTATTCAATTATGTCTTTAGTTTTAAGTAGTGGTAGTTAATTAAACGATATTCATTTAAGATCATATTCTTGAGTCAGAGCATCACACGCAGATCAACTTAACAACCTGGGAGACCTTGTAGCTGCAATATTGTGTCTCCATAAGGGACAGTAGGTGGAAGCAAACACATGATTTTTGGGGGGCAAATGTGAGGATTAAAAATGGCTAATTTGTTTTTGATGTCTTTTCTTAATATGAGCGGTTTTAGTAATTTTCAAACACACCTTGCAAATGTGCTTATAATGAGTTGGCACTCGGCCTTTTGAAGGTCATAAGCTTCGTTCGGCGTGATGGTCCAGACTGATAAAGTGTAGGAAATGCCTTGAGTGCAGAGGGGTAAATGCAAACACGCTTACACACACATAGGATATGATTAGAGTAAGTCCCTGGGACATTCTGAATATTCTAAACCAATTCTGAATCACTAGAAGGTCAGTAGATAACAACATTAGATTATTAGGGTTAGGAGGAGAGGTGTTTTGGTTTTCTGTCTCTTACAGAGAAAGGAACAGACACCAGACGAGGTCACAGAGATACGAGGATCCTTCGCAGCAGAGACAGACACAGTGACTGCCGAGACACCAACTGGGTCCAAGTGTCATGGCGTTTGGGCTCCAGCTAGTCACCTCAAAAGGATGGATCCCATAAACACAGCAATAACCATGAAGGGGTTGGCGGAAATCCAGGAACACCAGACCAACGAGGTTCGAGAGGCTCTTGGGCAAAAGGGGGACGCGTTCCTGTTCCTTTTTCTGGAGGATACACAGGAGACACAGGACCCGAGGATACACAGATCGTTGTTTGAAATCAGGGCAGAATAATCCCCTGATCTGTGCCACGACTGAAGGGTTGTCTAACCCCTGAGGTTGAAGAAAGAAGAGCAGAGGATCTACCAACTGGACGACACTGGTGGCTGCAGCAATAAAATAAAGGCTAAAAGCTCCTTGGACAGAGGTTCTAGTCTGAGTACGTCTGAAGGGTATAAGGTAGCACCAAATAAAGCTGTGGGAGACCTGGGGAGTGTCATCTGTACCTGCCATTGTTGGAATAATAGTTTTTCTTACATCTGAACTGCGCAAACACAGAGGTCATCTCACATGTGGTTCGCCCATCAGGGGGACAAAGGGCCTCAGGAGTGAGAAGAGAGGAACCCGGCCACACTGGATTATGGGGTGTAGGTGAGCTCTTTAGAATAAAGAGCTCATCCGGGGGAGTGTGAGATTATAATATTATTTTATGCCATGTTAGACCCCTAATTAAAGATTGTGAATTATTGGTAGATTTAGTTTGCATTATTCTCCTGAATTAGAAGAAGCTGATAACTATTGCATTAGTTAAACTGATTTGCATTACATTAGACTCCTGATTTATTGTGGATGAATGATATTGTTTTATGATGTTATAAGAAATACTGTTCGCAGAAAGTCATCGCCTTATTTGTCTGATTAGAAGAGAACATGCTGGAGTTTTCTGCCCCATCTCAGCAGGAGCAGATAAACGGGGAGCCAAGGTCGTAGCTTAGGCGCCGTGTGAGAGAAAAGCATGTGAATGTTTAGGCTTTTATGATAAGGTGGGGGCACCAGAGGCTATAAGAGTTTGAGCAATGCTCCACCATTTTGAGATCTGAGGCTGTCTGCATACAGTGTCCATCTCCCACGCGTGTGACTATTAAAATCATCGTTTGACTTAACCCGGCCGGACCAGTGTTGTTATTGTGGTTTTTTCTCTTGTCTCCATCCCCAATCCACACACACACACATATACACACACACACACATATACATACATATATATATATACATATATACAGTGCACACAACTCATACAGGTGTAGTGCCACATATATTAGATAGGTCCTTGTTTGCCTGTTATTTATGACATCATTATCCATTTCCGAGTCCAAATGATCCTTCAGTTTTCCAAATCAAACAAAAACTGGGAGTCAGAAGCATCCAGACCGTTTCAGCTACAGTAAAACGATCAGTGTGGACGTGTCACAGTTTCCTCAAGTCAGCCAACCAGCTCGCTTCCTGTTTATCTGTCAGAATCCGCCCAGTAAACCTGTTCCCCTGGAGACCAACTATAAACATCTTATGTTCACGTCATCTACAGCCACTCAAACCAACCACCGCAAAATAACAACTTTAATTACCGTCCAGAAAGCAGTGATTCATTTCATTCTGATTATTTATTCATTAAAAATATTTTTTGTGCTTTTTTACATCTTTTAATCAGCTTTTCTTTATTTAACAGTTTTCTGTATAGAAGAGGAACTATCTGACTTCTGTGGGAGTCTCATTCTCGGATAGCGTGCAACAACTCAACATTAAATACCAACAGCAACCTCAACTTCCTGTTTAACACATGGATGCAGCTACAGCTGTTCTTACCTGAGAGTTCAGCCTCAGGTCAGGACCGCTTACGAAACCTGAAGGTAGCGCTGCATAAGACATGTAAAAACATGACAGCAACTTTTAACTAATATAAAAATAAAACTTTAACGTGGCCCGCGATCAAAAATGACTGATCAGTAGAATATGAACTTTAATGGACTGAAATTGAAAGAGTAGACTGACAGAGATTCATAAGCACTGACTTGGAAAACATCAAAGCTGCAGCAGATATGACCATGTAGATGTTTGCATTCACAAGAAAGATAAAAATGATTGGAGTCATTTTCCAAATTATTAGAAAAGCCAAAATCAGTGACCTGCGCAGGAGACTAAAAATCAATGTGATAAAGTTTTACTTACAGGAATCTCAACCCTGAGCTCAAAGACTGCAATCCTTGCAGAGAGTCAAATCTTCTTCATGTGCTGAGTTCTTCCGCCGGTGCTCATGTACAGCAGGCTGCAGAGGGCAAGGGGAGGACAGGGGGAGGGCCGGGGGAGGGCCTCCAGTCCGTTGTGTTAACTCACATTATTCCCACGTGATTTACAGGAAACTGAGCCATGGCTATACTGGGCTCATGAGCTATGGATAAACTGTGGGGGAAATAAACAGCTCCACCCAGCTCTGTTATCAACTCTGAGGACATGGTGATTAAGCCTTATCTGAACATGAAACCTGCTCCTCAGACATGAGTCCTGCAGTTAAACTGTCTCTGACAGAAGACAAAGAGCAAGACTCGTCGGGGCTGGCGCTGCGGTCTGAAGGCCTGTGATACAGCTGACGTTATGTAACCTGCATACATTAGTCAGACACACTGCATACAGTTCACAGGGTCAACGTCACTCAGATAACACGGGTTTATATATACTGTAATGGCCCTGGTTTACCTGACACAGCCCTCTGCCCAGCGTTCCTGCTCAGTCGTGGACCCTGAGTTTAAACACCAGGCAGGAGGAGAGCACGCTCTCCACTGAGGAGGGGAGAAGGTCAGCAGCAGCTCCTGGTCCAGGTTCTTCTTCCTCAGGACACGGAGGAGGTGCAGCTGCTGGGCCTTCTTTACCAGGGTGATGGTGGTGTGGGTCCAGGTGAGGTTGGTGGAGTATTTGGAAAATGGGAAATGCTGCTCTGGCTAAACTACTATTTGTGTTGAGACATGGCAAATAAACATATGTATGAGCTAATGTAAATACTATATCTGTCATGAATCGCTGTGTGGCAGGCAGGAGTTGGACCCAAAATGCAGGCACGAGGTTTAAACTAGTGATGTGTCCTGTGTGTCGAAGCTTCGAATCGCGCGTCGGGTAATCGCGGGGGCGTTTTTCTGAAGCGCGTATCGACGCTTGCGTTGATTACGTATGCAGTGACGTTCGAGGCCTCGCGGGCAGTCCGTACCACGTGACTGATTCGGGAACTGGTTCACTGGTTCGCGCCAGATTCGAAATAAAATGGGCAGCAAAACACAGCTGATTCCCCCATGAGCACTGTTATAAAGTCACAAGCACATTCACATCACAACTCCCTCCCTTTTTGTTTCCATGTACATTCCTGTGTTAAGCTGCCAATTTATTATACACAAACATTAATTAAATTAATATAATATAAAATTAGTATAATATTAAATATAACTAATATTTAGAGTTCAGTTATTGGTGTCATGAACAATAGAAATTCCTTTATTCATTCAACTTGAAGTGCCACACACTAGTTTGTGTCATTATTGAGATGTACATAAGCATGATTACGCAGTTACACAATCATCCCAAAAACTGTGTACTGATAGTTTCCACTTTCTCTTTTGTATCAGACATACTGAGACAATATTCGGGATAAATAACCATGAAAAACAATTTATTTATTCAGTTTAACGGTTTACACATCATTATAATCATTGAGCCCGTTTCACTTGAATTGTCCACTTGATGGCGCAGTAGAGCAAATGAATCATCACAATGCTTCGAACCATGAGTCGACCAGTTGGATGGGAAGCTTCAGTTCATCATGAGGCTTCATCTCACCATCACTAGTTTAAACACAAAGAACTCAGCTTTATTCGCTGGCAGGAGAAAGTCATACGAAGCAAACTAAACTGGAAACTCACAAACTAAACCCACAGAGAGACACAGGGAGACCCACACAGCATGAGGGACGACGCGACACTGACTCAGAGAAACACAGGGCTTAAATACACTGGGAAGTAACGAGGGGAATGAGACACAGGAGGGCACAGCTGGGAGACATCAGGACTGACGAGACAAGCAAAGCAGGACACATTCTCATAGGACACGGACCTTCAAAGTAAAACAGGAAGGATCACACAGAGACGCGAACATGACACAGTGGAGACAGGAACTAAGAAACACAGAGACATAAACCATAAGGCAGAGGTCTAAGAACCGAAAGACACAGACGGGAACTCAAACATGCAGCGGCTTGCAAAAGTATTCGGCCCCTTGAACTTTCCCACATTTTGTCACATTACAGCCACAAACATGAATCAGTTTTATTGGACTTCCAGGTGAAGGACCAACACAAAGTGGTGTACACGTGAGAAGTGGAACGAAAATCAGACATGACTCCAAACTTGTTTTACAAATAAATAACTGCAAAGTAGGATGTGCGTAATTATTCAGCCCCCTGAGTCAATACTTTGTAGAACCACTTTTTGCTGCAGTTCCAGCTGCCAGTCTTTTAGGGTCTGTCTCTACCAGCTTTGCACATCTACAGACTGAAATCTTTGCCCATTCTTCTTTGAAACAGCTCCAGCTCAGTCAGATTAGATGGACAGCGTTAGTGAACAGCAGTTTTCAGATCTTGCCACAGATTCTCAAGTTCAAATTTTATTTTATTCGCCACATGCAGTGGAATGAACCCGCCCCCCGACCCTACACACACAGACATCACATGGGGATACAAGTCAGAGAACGGTTGCATTACAGAAAAACACTGAAATGTACACTACAATGGGAAAGTACAAGAGGAAAAAAGAGACCTCTGCTCATGCTGGGCTACAGGAGGACAGCATGAGAACAGGAAACAAAAAAAACTCCTCTGCACAGGAAGCACATAAACGTCCACAGCACAACATTGTAGAGCACGTGACCAGCAACAGGGTTGGGTAGGGGATAAGGAGTAATCCCAGGCACCACAGCAGCCATCCTGCCACTGCGCCGACTCACCAGCGCGGGCCCAGACCCGCCTCGTGTTCCCAGGAGGCAACAAGCATCGAAGGCGTTGGAAGGAGAGGGGGATGTGTGAGTGCTTATCAGTGTAAGTGTATGTGTGTGCGTGTCCATAGTTCAGCTGAGACAGTGTCCTTCACCCTATCAGGCTAAGTAAACAGTCTACCAGCCAACCCAGGTGTCCTTGCATGGGATGGGAAGAATAGTCATCACACAGTCGTTATCAGGGAGTTTTGTTCGGCTCCAGCCTTGAGCCCATGCAGCTGGCGCCGTGGTGTCATGTTGATGTTGATTCTCGATTGGATTTAGATCTGGACTTTGACTGGGCCGTTCTAACACATGGATATGTTTGGTTTTAAACCATCCCATTGTTGCCCTGGATTCATGTTTAGGGTCGTTGTCCTGCTGGAAGGTGAAGCTCCGCCCCAGTCTCAAGTCTTTTGCAGACTCCAAGAGGTTTTCTTCCAAGATTGCCCTGTATTTGGCTCCATCCATCGTCCCATCAACTCTGACCAGCTTCCCTGTCCCTGCTGAAGAGAAGCCCCCCCAGAGCATGATGCTGCCACCACCATATCTGACAGTGGGGATGGTGTGTTCAGAGTGATGAGCAGTGTTAGTTTTCCACACATAGCGTTTGCATGTTGGTCTCATCTGACCAGAGCAGCTTCTTCCACATGTTTGCTGTGTCCCCACATGGCTTGTGGCAAACTGCAAACAGGACTTCTTATGGTTTTCTGTTAACAATGCTTTCTTCTTGCCACTCTTCCATAAAGGCCAACTTTGTGCAGTGCACGACTAATAGTTGTCCTATGGACAGATTCCCCACCTGAGCTGTAGAGCTCTGCAGCTCGTCCAGGTTCACCATGGGCCTCTTGGCTGCGTTTCTGATCAGCGCTCTCCTTGTTCGGCCTGAGTTTAGGTGGACGGCCTTGTCTTGGTAGGTTTACAGTTGTGCCATACTCCTTCCATTTCTAAATGATGGCTTGAACAGTGCTGCGTGGGATGTTCAAGGCTTGTGAAATCTTTTTGTAGCCTAAGCCTGCTTTAAATTTCTCAGTAACTTTATCCCTGACCTGTCTGCTGTGTTCTTTGGACTTCATGGTGTTGTTACTCCCAATATTCTCTTAGACAACCTCTGAGGCCGTCACAGAGCAGCTGTATTGGTACTGACATTAGATTACACACAGGTGCACTCTAATTAGTCATTACCACTCATCAGGCAACGTCTATGTGCAACTGACTGCACTCAGACCAAAGGGGCTGAATAATTACGCACACCCCACTTTGCAGTTATTTATTTGTAAAAGATGTTTGAATCATGTCTGATTTTCGTTCCACTTCTCACGTGTGCACCACTTTGTGTTGGTCTGTCACCTGGAAGTCCAATAAAACTGATTCATGTTGCTGGCTGTAATGTGACAAAATGTGGGAAAGTTCAAGGGGGCCGAATACTTTTGCATCTACTGTAGTTTGTCGGTTTAACAGTTTCTGCCTGTCACTGCTCCCCGTCTGTTTTCTTCCCTGGTTCTTCCTGACCTTGTACTTTGTCCTCACGTTCCCTCTTCCCTCTCTCCCTCTTTGGACTGACAATCATACACAAATAGGTTGTATTCAATTAAATGAAAAAATGACATTAATATGAAAAAAACCTGTTAAGGGCTGGGCCATATCATACCATTCACAGTAATACCGGTATAATGTTGGGCAACGATAAGAAAGTAAAATATGTCGATAGAATATGGGTAAAACGCATATGCCAGTGCCTTTGTTTTCATACACACATGGTAGAAAAAGCAGATCGTTGAATGAAACGGATGAACCTGAACTGGTTTGTAAAGATGCTGCAGCTTCAGTGGTGTGGAACTGGTTTAGCTTTCGTCTGTCAGATACACAACAAAGCACTGATTTTTGTAGAACACATGGAAGCGTGCCAAATAACCTGGGCCTGCACGGCGTCAATGCATTATTGATTTTACTACAGAGCAGGACGGATTGTAGGGCAGCAAACATCGTCAGAAAAGACGTTTCCCACACTGCAGGTTACCTGGTGTAATGTTTTCAGCTAAAAAGAAACACGGCTTGACTCCTACCAACTGTATAAAGAGTAACTGAAGGTTAAATGCAGCCAACATGTCCTTTTTTAAGCCACCATCGCTCTGGCAGAAAGGGCGCCAGAGCAGGGGACAGGCGAGCTGGAACAAACCATTTTTTGGAGGGGGGGTATCTATACTTTTGTTGTTAAAATGTCACGTCTCAACCAAGTTTATTTTTAGTAGTGTGTCACACAAACAGCAAATACTGTCAAAAAAGTAAGAAATCTTTGGAGTGCTTTGATTGTGGGTTAAAAACGCCCCTGCTGTCCATCATCCTCGCAGGGTCCAAGCATGCTTTTTTTTTTTTTAATTCTTACCCCGCCCTCCCTTTTCAATGGCTCTGCACCCCCACTGGAGGTCACGCTCCCCACTTTGTGAACCACTGTGTTAGTGTACAGGATGTGCATGACCACCCTACAGTGCTGCGTTACTGGAGGGGAGGGGGGTAGAAATGCACTAAACACAAAGTCGAGTTCCAGTTGACCCGGGTTTCTGGCCTCATATTACACACGGACACTGTAACGGTGTGTTCACAAACTGCATGTCCTCGTTGCTTTCACTGTTTCCAGGATCGTCACGCTGGTTTCTAACAAGCATCAAACATTAAACCCAGGCTGCATGTTTCACTGTGGTTAGACTGTGTGCCTCTCACCATCACAGGGCTTCGTTCTTCCTGCAGATGACATTTACACTGAACAGCGTAGGGACCTGATCCAGGAGTTTCCTTTACAGCTGATCAGAGGTGGACCAATCAGGTCTGAGTATGTTTACCCTGAGCTGATGCTCACATAGCAGGATTCACTGCTAGTGATGGTCAGCCTCATGAAGCTTTTTCCATCCAGATGGTTCACAAAGGTTCATTGTGTGATGCTTCGTGTGCACACAACCCGCCTGCTGGTCAAAGCTTTCATTGCATTGTCATAGTGCACCTCTCTGCATGTAGTCATGAGTTATTACGCATTTCTGGCTCTCTCCTCACCCGTCGCCTGGTGACGCTGGAAGTTTCTTCCTGTTAAAGAGTTTTTCCTTCCGACTGTCACAAGTGCTTGCTCATGGGGGGGTCTGTTTGTTGGGGGTTCTCTGTCATAATGTAGGGTCTTTGAACGGGAATGGTCAATTATTTAAATTCAATGAAGTCGATCTATTATTATTTAATTACAAAATAAAACAAGAATTTAATGCAGATTTTATTAAATGTTCAGTTTCAGTTTTATTTGCAGATTTAAAGATAACATTTCATAAAGTGAGTGCTCAGCTTACACAGTGGTACACCCCGCTCAGCTGCAGAGCCTCACATTAACATTCATTTAACAACCACCGTAAAGAGCAGCCAGCAGTAATCATTCTCTCTGATAGCCGTAGTTCAACTGACAGGAAACAGGAAGTAGACAGTGATTGGTCAGTGATTTCAATAACAACAGTTTCCTCAACATCCCAAAAGATTCACAGTAAGCTAAAAGAAACGGGCTGATCTTCATCAGAAGACAGTGGTCTGCTCCTGCCTCTGAGCCGAGTCTGGGGTCTGCACACAAACGTCACATCAGTCAGGCTTTCTCTGGGTTAGCTGGATCAGCTGAGCCCAAACTCGTCGTAGAAACAGGAAACAGGAAGCAGCAAACTTACGAGGAAGAGCAGGGTGTGGTGGATGATGAACTCTCTAGTGAGGGTGATCAAGTCCTGGTTCATGGCCTGGAAGAGGGACGGGACCAGGACCACAGCCAGGTTATGGGCCGACATCTTGTTCACCTGAGAGAACACCTGAACCCTGAGGGAGAGAGGGAGGAGTCAGTGAGCAGGTGATGTTCTGTGTGCTGGTTTCATTCACTGTGTTCATGATCAGACTAAATAAATCATATTAACAGGTTCCATCAGCGTTCGATTCAAACTCAGGTGACTCCAGCCCTCCTACCTGCACGTCAGTGCAGTGGAGCTGGGCGATAGAACGATACGATATGTAAAATAACGTTTTCTCGATAGAAAAGTTAAACTATTGTGATAGGCCTCACCGCTCTTGTCCTCTTAAAAAAAGAAAAAGAACAGCCAATCCAAATTAAGTAGCGCAGAGCCGAACCAATCACAGCCGCAGCGTCACGTGACTTGTTACGTACAGCACGCGTGCCAAGCCGCACACGTGTATTTGTTTGGGAAGCAGCCAGCCGCCGTGCCACCCGGGTAATGGAGGAAATGAGCGTGCCGACTAGAGAAAGATCAACCGAGAGCGTGACCGAAGGTTACCGAAGAGAAAACAGATGATGGTTCCAACGCCGGAGAGATTGTGGAACGGAAGAGCCACAGAAGTTCCGTAGTGTGAAGGTATTTCAGCTATTTCAAGTCAAACAGAGTAGCTGCACTGTAAATGTGCCGAAAGCAAGTCTGGAAATACAATAAGCCAGTGCAGCTCAATTTCTGACTGGAAGCGCTAATTCGTCATTCGGCTTTTGTCAGACTAAAGTAACTGTTAAAACTGTTTGAAAAGCTCAGCTATGCAACAAGGAGAGACTGAGAATTTCCTTTTAGTTCTCAGTTTGATATTGACAAAAGTTAGTCAGTTTTGTCTGTTCTTCTGTAAAACAAACTAAGATTTATTTTTAGAATTAATATTTTGTTTCTAAGTGGAATTGACAATTTAGTCTGTTTATTTGTTCTATTTTGAAACTTAAACACTTTAGCGGCTGCCTTTTGTGTAGTTTGCAATATTTGCCTTTATTTATCTGAAAAAGTCTCATGTTCCTTAAGTACATCTGCCCTGTTGAACTTATTATGGGAAATAAATATTTAAATAAAAACAAGCTGCTGATTATTTCACATTTTACTTGTGAGCAACGGCACATTTAAATCTTACAAATATAGTTATTTGGCTGATATCGTGATAGATATCGTTATCGCCTGAAATGAAAAAAACATATCGTGATATGAAGAAATCTTATATCGCCCAGCTCTACAGTCCAGGTAATGACATTAAAGAGCAAACATGAAGCATTTACCACTGTGACTCTGATAAACGGGGGGTGAAGTGTTAGTCTGAGAGATTCTCCTAGTGGGACGTGAGTGTGATCAGGTGACACTGTCAGGTGATCTCAGGTGAGACAGAGGCAAACACGAGCTCTGAAACTACGTCTTACACCCCCTGCTGCCAGACTCAGGAACTGTAAGTAGCGAGGGGGCGGGGCTGACTGAGAAACTGACTGACTGAGTCGTTGTCCAATGAACTTCCACTTCGTGTTCCTCTGTGACTCCGAGTCCAAAATGTTCAAAATGAACTTTTTACTTTATTCAGTTAGACAGGAAACAGTTTAAACTGGGCAGGTCGTCGCCCCCTGCTGGACATTAGAGAGGGTGCAGCGTCAGTGTTCCTGCCTAATTACTGCACTGCTCTGTGTGCTGGACACCTTTCTGTCAGCAGCTCATCTGTAGGATCGATCATCTTCCCAGGTCCCGCCCCACCACCACCACCCTCATCGCGACTCTCTGGCTGTTTCACCGCTGGTCAACTGCAGAGTGGGAACGCCTCAAAGACGCTGTGTTTCCTGTTTCTGACGCCAACATGTTCACCTGCTCCCTGATAGATCCCGCCCACTGACAGGAGCCATGAGGGGAGCTGGACTGCCTTAGGGTGGTGTCAGAGAGGCGGATGTTGTCTAAGATAAGGACAGTGCTGGACCTCCCACCCACTCCATGACGTGCTGTCACAGGAGCACGCTCAGTGCAGGACTGAGATTACCCATAATGCACCACTGAACAACACATATCTGTGTGTAACATTAATGTTAGTTACTGTTACTGTTTTAAATAAACTGCTCTGATTCTGTGTGTGTGTGAGAGTGTGTGTGTTACATGTAGAAGTGTCCAAACAGGGCATTCAGGGTCGCTCGGTTGTCATCAGGAAGTTGCCGTAGTAACCGTCTGTACTCCTTAAACCTGCGTTTCTCGTCTGACACACCTGAGAGACAAACAGGCTGTTAGGGAGAGTACTACGACTACTGCAGTATCACTGCTGTCAGGATACTGTCAGTAGTACTACGGTTATACTGCAGTAAGATAAGATAAGATAAGATAAGATAAGATAAGATAAGATAAGATAAGATAAGATAAGATAAGATAAGATAAGATAACTCTTTACAGTACATGCTTTTTCTGTTCTGGAGACAAATATATAAATATTTTAGTGTTACACAGTTTTCCTGTTGCGTCGGGTTACAGTTACTTCACTCAGAAAAACTGCAGTACTTTTCAGGAGGGCTAATAGCGGCTCATATAAGGTCTCTGATGTTTTTGCAGTTTCTGCAGAGGTTACTGCTATTAGTACTACAGTACAGATACTGCAGCAGCTCTACAGACAGCAGTACTACATGTAGTAGTAGCTCAGACAGTAGTTCTTCGTGTACCTGCAGCCTGCAGCCACTGCCCTTGGGCTCCGTTGGGAATCAGACTCTCTTGCCGGCGGACATATTGTTTGAGGGCGGAGCCAGCATCTAGCACGCCCTGCTCATGACTCTCCAGGGGGGCGGAGTTTGGTGATATAATCAAGGCCTCCACCAACTGGCTGACTTTTGAAGCGAGACCGCAGCGCCGGTACACGCCCTCAACCTTCAGACCTGAGAGAGAAAATGCTGCATTAGAAGTATCCCATGATGCTTTGCTGCCTGTCACTGTGTCGGCATGGTGACCTCGGCTCACCGTAGGTGGTGATGTGGGAGATGCAGCGCTCGATGGCCGGCGGTACCGAACCTCTCAGCTGCACATCCATCACAGGGTACAGAGACCAAGAAACTGAGCTCTGATTGGCCGCAGGAGGATGGGGCACGGCTGGGCTCTGATTGGCTGCAGGAGGACGTGGCACGGCTGGGCTCTGATTGGCTGCAAGGGGACGTGGCACGGCTGGGCTCTGATTGGCTGCAGGAGGACGTGGCACGGCTGGGCTCTGATTGGCTGCAGGAGGACGTGGCACGGCTGGGCTCTGATTGGCTGCAGGAGGACGTGGCACGGCTGGGCTCTGATTGGCTAGAGCTCTTTGAAGGTGGGTGAACCAGGACCGACAGCTGTATTGCTCTTCGAAACGCAACGACACCCTCCTGAGGAGAGAAACCAGCTGTGATGTCACATATATCTGTGGTGGTGTCAGCCAATCAGAAGCTCTGAATTCACATCATTAGTTTTAATGAAGATGTTATAGAGTGATGCTGCACACCTATCTGCAGTTGCCATGGTGACGATGTTTTCAGATGGATCCATTTCTGTAAGAGGAGTTAAAGCCAGAGTGGTCAATGATATCAAAGTGTCCTCACATTCATCAGCAGCCTGACTGATTTCAGCAGATACACACAACACAATGCCGACAGCCACAGAAGAGCTCCGAATGCAAAGAAGCCTGAAAGCTGCTCGGAGAGTTCAGGCTGTGTAGGGCAGAGATGGTGACACCAGACCGATAATCAAAGAATAAACTACACGAGTGTGTGTGAATGAAAACATTTACACACGGAATAACCGTCAGCTGCAGGACCAACATCCAGTCATGGGTGGAAAACATTTCCAACAAGAAAGCACTCAAACAGATCAATATGTGTTCCCTCAACATCTACTGAACAAAACAACATACAGACGCATACTCATAAGACAGACTGTTACCTTGGTGACTGAGCATGCCCAGATCAATTGTGAGAGACTCATGGGATTCTCTGTGGACAGGGTGAATGCTGACTCCATCCTCCCAAAGCAGCAGCCAGGCCTCTGGATGATTGGAAGCTCTGCCCAATTCTACAATACACACTTTACTGACTGCGGAGGCTCCGCCCACCTCAGCATAAGACACGCCCCCTGGAAGAATCACCTGGAAACATGAATTCAGTCAGTCAGAGGACCTGAGCTGTGGATTTAGAGGAAAAGTCTGACCCAAACCAACATTACCTTCAGAATATGGACCAGGTGGTCCAACAGCCCCTCCCTGCTGTCAGCTGCACAGATCAGCTGATCTGTGAGTGTGACGATCTCAAACTGATGAGCTCGGCTGAAACACAGCAGCAGGTATGGTTCGGTCATCTTCATCACAGAGACACACTGTAACCCTCAATAATAAATGCCCTCGGTGATGTTTTTGTACCGCTAATATGCAACATTTATACTTGATATACTTCATTTATCAGGCTTAATAACCAGCCTGTAGAACATCTTCTGGATGACCTGTAGAGGTGCTGATGTTTATCACACCTGGTTTAAAGGACCTGTAAGTAGGCAGGCTGTTATGATGTCATAGATCAGAGTAAAGATTCATTATGACATTAGTAAACTAACATCCATCAATTCGCTTCCGCATATCCTTTTCAGGGTCGCGGGGGCGCTGGAGCCTATCCCAGCTGTCATAGGGCGAGAGGCGGGGTACACCCTGGACAGGTCGCCAGTCTGTCGCAGGTCCAACACACAGGGACAAACAACCAGTCGCACTCACGTTCACTCGCACATTCACACCTAGTGACAATTTGGATTATCCGATTAACCTATCCCCACAAGCTGCATGTCTTTGGACGGTGGGAGGAAGCCGGAGTACCCGGAGAGAACCCACGCAAACACGGGGAGAACATGCAAACTCCACACAGAGAGACCTGATGGTGGAATTGAACTCAGGACCTTCTTGCTGTGCGGCAACAGTGCTAACCACCGTGCCACTGTGCTGCCCCAGTAAACTAACAGTTTATGATTATTATTGATGGTTCTTATAAAAGTACTGTGACAGACAGGTGAGCTGCCCAGGTGACCCCGCCTCCCGTCCTATGACAGCTGGGATAGGCCACACCTCCACCTCAGACACAGCAGCTGATACCTGAACACAAACACCCTGGAGCTAGGACTCGTCTGCAGAGTAACAATAAGAGCTGAGGAGCCAGTCACTTTGTTTTTCTGTTGCCTTGGTAACCATATGAAAGGACTGATTCTTTCAGCTTTGCTGTTTGAGTCGGTTTGTAGGTGTTTGCAGTGAATAGATGTGTCCAGCAGAGGGAGCTGCAGTGTCAGAGTTGGCTGCCCTGAGCTTCCTGTTTTGTTTGTGGGAACTTCCTGTGATGTAAAACGTTCACCGGTTGTGTGTAACGAGCTCAGCGTGTTGCTTTGGTGTAGCTTTGGCGCTGGCAGTGGTCTGAGCTCAGTCCCGTGTGTCCTGCACTAAATCTGTTGGATGCTTTCTTCTATCCACACATCGTGCAGATGATTTAGGATGTCCCCAAACAAACTGGTCCTGAGTGATTCAGAGCTACCCTTTGATGAAATGAAGGACCCTGAAGGAGCCTGGGGCAGTGCTCGGGCTCGCTGACAGCGTCCTGGGTCCACTGACTCGGAGCGGGCCACGCTCCACACCTCCAGTGCTGAAGCTGCAGTAGAGAGCTGAGGCCGCAGGTGGTTGATTCTGTCATGGCGTTACCTCTGAACGAGTTCGAGTCGGCCCGGAGGAAACACTGTCCAACAGACAGGTGACCCGGGACAGGGACGCAGCTTCTGCCTCACACTGTGCAACGGACTGAATTTCCTGACAGTCGTAGCAGAGACACCCCGAGCTCTCCCTCCACTTCCTCCTGCTCTGACACTGAGGTGTCCCAAACCAGCTGACAGGTGTGCCGCGTGACCCCGGCCACTGATGGTTGAGCTTTACATCATTGCTGACATCACCATGAATGAGTTCAAAGTTCACAAAAAAACATTCACAGAGGCGTGGCCTCATCAAGGTGGCCTCCGCCTTTCAGACACAGCCTGTGGTCAGTCAGGTGTTTTTCTGCTAAAACCTCTAAAACGCAGTATTACTGTGAGGTACTGCAGTACTTGTGGTACCAGAGGTATTAGTACTGCATATTTACCCGTCTTTGAGGAAGACAGACAGGACTTCTCGCAGGTCGAGCACGTCGCAGGCTGCTGATTCGTTTTCTAGCGAGAAGAGAAAACGATCATCCTCCAGTTTCCCGTGAAGCTCCTCCTTCTCCTCA
Organism: Rhamphochromis sp. 'chilingali'; assembly: GCF_963969265.1. Taxonomy (NCBI): domain Eukaryota; kingdom Metazoa; phylum Chordata; class Actinopteri; order Cichliformes; family Cichlidae; genus Rhamphochromis; species Rhamphochromis sp. 'chilingali'. The sequence goes on from NC_137946.1 coordinate 34,723,477, forward strand.
CCTGCACAGATGACACAGGTGAGTGTTTGCTGATGTTTGGGTGGATCAAAGAGACTCTGACATGTCACCACATTCATATTCATGTACAGCGTTTTGATCTCTGCGAGGGCACCTGGATTCATTTGAACTGCATACCTGAGGGGGCGGAGTCCAACCTCCTTCTACCTGCCAGCGGCTGGTGAGGCGGGACTTCTGAGCACAGAACACACACAGAGCGGCAGGTGAGCTCAGATCAGCATTTACTGTCACCTGTGTGTGTGTGTTACCTTTGTGTGTGTGTGTGTGTTATCTGTGTGCGAGTGTGTGATCTTTGTGTGTGTGTGTGACCTGTGTGTGAGTGAGTGTGTGTGTGTGACCTGTGTGTGCGTGAGTGTGTGTGTGTGACCTTTGTGTGCGTGAGTGTGTGTGTGTGACCTTTGTGTGAGTGAGTGTGTGTGTGTGACCTTTGTGTGAGTGAGTGTGTGTGTGTGACCTTTGTGTGCGTGAGTGTGTGTGTGTGACCTGTGTGTGCGTGAGTGTGTGTGTGTGACCTTTGTGTGCGTGAGTGTGTGTGTGTGACCTTTGTGTGTGTGTGTGACCTGTGTGTGCGTGAGTGTGTGTGTGTGACCTTTGTGTGCGTGAGTGTGTGTGTGTGACCTTTGTGTGAGTGAGTGTGTGTGTGTGACCTGTGTGTGCGTGAGTGTGTGTGTGTGACCTTTGTGTGTGTGTGTGACCTGTGTGTGCGTGAGTGTGTGTGTGTGACCTTTGTGTGCGTGAGTGTGTGTGTGTGACCTGTGTGTGCGTGAGTGTGTGTGTGTGACCTTTGTGTGTGTGTGTGACCTGTGTGTGCGTGAGTGTGTGTGTGTGACCTTTGTGTGTGTGTGTGACCTGTGTGTGCGTGAGTGTGTGTGTGTGACCTTTGTGTGTGTGTGTGACCTGTGTGTGCGTGAGTGTGTGTGTGTGACCTTTGTGTGAGTGAGTGTGTGTGTGACCTTTGTGTGTGTGTGTGACCTGTGTGTGTGTGAGTGTGTGTGTGTGTGACCTTTGTGTGTGTGTGTGACCTGTGTGTGCGTGAGTGTGTGTGTGTGACCTTTGTGTGAGTGAGTGTGTGTGTGTGACCTTTGTGTGTGTGTGTGACCTGTGTGTGTGTGAGTGTGTGTGTGTGTGACCTGTGTGTGCGTGAGTGTGTGTGTGTGACCTTTGTGTGTGTGAGTGTGTGTGTGTGTGACCTTTGTGTGTGTGTGTGACCTGTGTGTGTGTGTGACCTTTGTGTGTGTGTGTGACCTGTGTGTGTGTGAGTGTGTGTGTGTGACCTGTGTGTGTGTGAGTGTGTGTGTGTGTGACCTGTGTGTGAGTGAGTGTGTGTGTGTGACCTTTGTGTGTGTGAGTGTGTGTGTGTGTGACCTTTGTGTGTGTGTGTGACCTGTGTGTGTGTGTGACCTTTGTGTGTGTGACCTGTGTGTGTGTGAGTGTGTGTGTGTGTGACCTGTGTGTGCGTGAGTGTGTGTGTGTGACCTTTGTGTGTGTGTGTGACCTTTGTGTGTGTGAGTGTGAGTGTGTGTTACCTTTGTGTGTGTGTTACCTGTGTACTCGTTGACTCGCAGCAGCTCGGTCTGCAGAGCCTGATTGGCTCGCTCTGCCAGCAGGATGAGGGAGGGGGTCTGTGGGTCTGATGAAGACACCTGCACAGGTGAGAGCCTCAGCTGAAGAAGGGAGTGTGTTATAAATGTTTAATAAGCTTAACGAGCATCATGAACACAGGACAGTACCTTTGCTCCGGAGCAGATCAGAGACATCGTTTCCTCCACGTCGTCAGTGCAGACCACCTGATACAGCCTCTGAAACACAAACACACACACCTGTCACACATATGACACCTGTGTAACGCCTCTGAGCGTGTGCGGTGGCTGAGCTGATTCTGGGTCAGACCTGCTCCATCATGGAGGGAAATGAGGCCAGAGCGTGCACTCGTCTGTAGCGCCCCCTGCTGTATTTATCCTTTATGAACTTTGACCTCTCCTCATCTGTGGACTCTGGGCGGAGCTGCTCTGCCGCTGGCACCGCTGGAGCCCACACCTGATTTGCCAGCTGGTTACCATAGGTAACGAACAGCTGGCAGAAGATTGAAGGTAAAAGTTAACTGCAGTTTCCATAATGTCCAGCAGAGGCAGCATTGACTCCAATGTTAAAACTCTACAGCAGAAATAAACATGTTTACAGCCTGAGACTAAAAAACTGGTCTCTATCCGGTCTTTAAGTCTGACGTCATTAGCCGTGTCTGGGCCCAGACTCAGCTGCAGGTCCATAAGCCAAACGGTCACTGTGGCTGCTCTTCCAGGTGTAACGGTTAAGTTTAACGTTCAGGCATCCATGAAAACTGAATTTATTAAACTTAACAGAGTTAGAAGTTAGCAGGGAGTTAGCTTGCTAGTTTCCGTCTAAATATAATATAGCCTGTCCCGACTGAGAGATTTCTAAAACAAATTCAAACGTACAGCTCTGCTATCGCTTCTGAAATAAATGAAGACAGAAAACTAAACAGCAGTGACGTTTGTAGGGTTACTTTAGTTTGGCTAGCTGGTATATAATGATGTGCTACGTGACCGCTAGCGACACAGCTATGTTAGCATAGCATAAACTTTTTTCCCACTCAATAAAAGTTCCCGATGATCAGGGACAAATGCAATCGCATGGCAGGATGCTGTAAACGGAGAACAACTGAGATAATCCATCCACAATAGTTAGTCATTCATATACTGCTGCATGGGCTGCAGTTACATCCTAAGGTTTTAAAAACTGAGCTTTAAAATGAACAGTGGTGATAAAAACTGAGAGAGGCCGACCGTGATCAGTGACTGTTTTTAGGGGCTTTTGAGAATAAATAGAACCAGATACAAAGCATTAAAACATGTTAAAAACACAACAGCCTTATTAAACGCAGAGTAGCAGGTTTCATCACGTCATCACTTAAAGACCTGATAGATCATAACAACAGTGGGTGGTGACAAAGGCAGCTGTAGCTGCTAACTGGCTGGCTGAACTGGGACTGTGTTTGTGTTGCACTGTGTTCAATCTCCACCCACTCACCTGTATCAGTGGTTCAGTCCAGATTTTATTGTCCATCCTTAGACTGCGCACCTTCGACAGGTTGCTGCCCAGGCCTCGATGGTGACCTGAGAACATGTTAGCATTTTGCGTTCAGTGGGTTTTACAGAATCTCAGAATCTTTGTTGTCATTGTGCTCTCGAACAACAAAAACTGTATACAAACCAATTCACTACAAGTGAAAAAAGGGCAATTTTAAGAGGATAAGTATGTACAATAAATTTTAAACAAAGAAAAAATGAAATAAATAAATAAATGAATGAATATAGTATTTACAAGACTGTGAATAAGAATGAAAAAGTGAGGATAGGGTTGCTGCCCAGTGCTTTAGTCCTCAAATATTTTTTCTATTTAACAACAGAAAAGAAAATGTGTGAAGGTTGTGTTTTCGCAGTGATCACAGTGTATCAACAGTCTACAGGTGTGTGTTATCAGCAGGTGAGTTTTATTGACAGGTGTGTTTCCCTCAGACTGCACACATTTTATTGGCAGTGGTGAAACTGGAACGCTGGTATCGTTTCATTTAATCAGCATCATATAAACTGTTCCAGCTAACAGTCAGTGGGTCAGGCTCACATTTGGTTTTGTTTCTTTACCTTCTTTCTTTATCTCAGAGCTTTCTGCTCTGTTGGTTTGGACGTATGCTACTCCTGTGATATCACCGAGATCTTACAACAGTGTTTGTTGGTTTCTCTTCTGGGCCTTTAATGGCACTTTGGAGGATCTTCTGCACCTGGTTATATTTGCTCATTCACAGCATCCAGATTCTTAAGAGGACAGCTCTGAGTCTCTGATCTTTTAAAAACAGCACAGGGAGGTGCGGTCTCTTGGACATGAATCTGTGCCTTTGTTTTGGTAGATTAAAATCGATTTTGTGTTACATATTTTCCTCAGTATTTTTATTTTCTGCCTTTTTCATACTTGTGTTCTGACATAAGTCCTGGGTAATGTTGCTTCTTTACGTCCGTGACCAACGATCGCTTGAATCCTGAAAAGGTTCACATCGATGCGTCTCATTCTGCTGTTACACAACCCTCTGCATTAATAATCTTAACGTGTACCAGGTGTGCTGTCATACCTGCACAGTGCTGACATATGACCAGCAGCAGATTGACCGAGGCCCACTCCGGATTGGCCGCACCACAGTCCCCGCACACCTTGTTGTACGGGTGTTCCCAGAGACGCAGCGCCACCTGACAGCAGGACAGAGCGCTCTGGATACTTGAAGACAGCCTGTCCACCCAGAGGGACAGATCCTTGGACGAATCAACAGACAGGCTGTAGGTAGGGGGCGGGGTTAAAGAGAGGAGGATATAATTTTAGCAAACAAATAAACACCATACAGGTATGGACCGACAAGCAGACACACAGACGGGGGTTTACTTGAAGGTCTTGTATGGAGTGATGAGGCTAAACGAGTGTTTCCCCGTCGATTTGACCGAGGCCACATTCAGGGGGACGGTATACGAGGCCACACCCAGCTGGAAGCCCTCCTTGTTAGGGTAAATCCAAAGGTCATGACCCCAGAGGGCAGCATAAGCACGACCCCGCGGGTCCTTAAGGGTGATTTGTCCATGGAGTTCTGGGGGGGTGGGGCTTGGATTGCCTCGAGTGGCGAGAAGAGAAGTGACCCAACCGTCCTGAACCTCTGATAGACAAACAGAAGCAAGCAGAAAAAATATGAGAGGCGTGAAACAGGGAAGCCGAGACCGCGGGTCTCTTTTATAATCGTGCTAAAATCGCTCACGCTATAAAACAAAGGCAGGTTTGACCAATCTGGTAGGAGCTGTCCCCAGTCGTCTTCCTGTGTTGGGTCAGTAGAATCCAGTAGAAACCAGAAGAGTCACTGTTCTTACCTTCACTATGAGCCATGAAGTCATAATGCTTCTTCCTGAAGTAAACAGAGAATCTGCCTTTGTCCAGTTTCTTCACGTTGGTGATACTGGAGACATGAAACAACACCTCGCTGAACCGGTCCTAAAGAGCAAAGCAAACGAGTAAATCGCTTTGGCTGAAGTCATTAGATTAGATTAGATAAAATAAAACTCTATTAATGGGTGGGTTCCTCCTTCGTTTTCACACAGCTGAATAAACGTCAAACAGAAAACTGATAAAACAGAAGTGTGAGATCGTCGAGAGTTTACACCAGTGTCCTGATATATTTTAGACAGCAAGGAGCAGACGGACGATTCATTAAACTCCACCGAGACAATCTGGACATTTCATTAAAAGTTTAATAAACTGTCATCTGCCCTTTATTGTTAGTTAGCACCTTAAACACTTCAAGCTGTGAGCTAATGACAGTAATATAAGAGCAGATTCATGCTGGTTGTAATTGGCTGTACGTTTTATGTCTAATCATGCATGATCTGATTAGTCGACTATCAAAAACAGGGGCGGAGCGTGGGGGGGGCTTACTGGGCTTAAGCCCGGGTTATTTTGTCAGAAGCCCGGGGTCTTTTGGAGTGTAATTTTTTCATAGTTAGATGTCTGGCTGACAACTGTATAAAACAAAAAGTACACACAATATTCGAAGCACATAGTGCACACTGTGGGAATTTACGACTGTGCATGAATCCCCCCTGATATTGGTATGATCCGAGCTCAGGCACTAAGCGACTGAGCGAGGGGGCGGGGCAGCTGCTGCCTGTGAGTGCGCTGTCGGAGAAACGGAGCCAGCCATACTAAGGAGAGCTTAAGTTTGACCAGGTACCAAAGCAAATCATTGGTACCGTACAAATAATGTAAATATGACGGTGCATCACGAAAGATTGATATCAAACTGATCACTTGACCAATATTACGTTACTCGCTCTTCGAGTGAATCAACAAATGGCGAAATGAAAAGCCGAACAAATGCAATTTTTTTTACAGAGTCTTAGCTTACGTGTGTTTATTTCATATTTTCAGTTCTTACCCTCCCCGACTAAATCGGTTTCAGTTATGTACTGAAATATAAGAATGGACATTAGAGGCTTCTTTCAAAGAAAAAACTCAGGTAAATGTTATTTTATATATTATGCTTTGTATGTTGTTCAGTATATTTCTATGCAAAACAAGAGGGGTTTCAGTACACAGCAGGATATTCACATTTGTAACCAGATATTTACACTTTAGGGAGAAAACATAAAACATTTTTACTGTACAACATCAATTTAGAGTAAACTTTTGTTTTAGATAAATATTGAAACATCTTTTGAATCAGTTAAATGTCAGAATAAAGAGAGACAGAGCTTCTATTTATCATCACTTTGATCAAATGTAGGAGTACATTGATGATGTGCAGAATTATTAGGCAAGTTGTATTTTTGAGGAATAATTTTATTGTTGAACAACAACCATGTTCTCAATGAACCCAAAAAACTCATTAATATCAAAGCTGAATGTTTGTGGAAGTAGTTTTTAGTTTGTTTTTAGTTTTAGCTATTTTAGGGGGATATCTGTGTGTGCAGGTGACTATTACTGTGCATAATTATTAGGCAACTTAACAAAAAACAAATATATACCCATTTCAATGATTTATTTTTACCAGTGAAACCAATATAACATCTCCACATTCACAAATATACATTTCTGACATTCAAAAACAAAACAAAAACAAATCAGCGCCCAATATAGCCACCTTTCTTTGCAAGGACACTCAAAAGCCTGCCATCCATGGATTCTGTCAGTGTTTTGATCTGTTCACCATCAACATTGCGTGCAGCAGCAACCACAGCCTCCCAGACACTGTTCAGAGAGGTGTACTGTTTTCCCTCCTTGTAAATCTCACATTTGATGATGGACCACAGGTTCTCAATGGGGTTCAGATCAGGTGAACAAGGAGGCCATGTCATTAGTTTTTCTTCTTTTATACCCTTTCTTGCAGCCACGCTGTGGAGTACTTGGACGCGTGTGATGGAGCATTGTCCTGCATGAACATCATGTTTTTCTTGAAGGATGCAGACTTCTTCCTGTACCACTGCTTGAAGAAGGTGTCTTCCAGAAACTGGCAGTAGGACTGGGAGTTGAGCTTGACTCCATCCTCAACCCGAAAAGGCCCCACAAGCTCATCTTTGATGATACCAGCCCAAACCAGTACTCCACCTCCACCTTGCTGGCGTCTGAGTGGGACTGGAGCTCTCTGCCCTTTACCAATCCAGCCACGGGCCCATCCATCTGGCCCATCAAGACTCACTCTCATTTCATCAGTCCATAAAACCTTAGAAAAACCAGTCTTGAGATATTTCTTGGCCCAGTCTTGACGTTTCAGCTTGTGTGTCTTGTTCAGTGGTGGTCGTCTTTCAGCCTTTCTTACCTTGGCCATGTCTCTGAGTATTGCACACCTTGTGCTTTTGGGCACTCCAGTGATGTTGCAGCTCTGAAATATGGCCAAACTGGTGGCAAGTGGCATCTTGGCAGCTGCACGCTTGACTTTTCTCAGTTCATGGGCAGTTATTTTGCGCCTTGGTTTTTCCACACGCTTCTTGCGACCCTGTTGACTATTTTGAATGAAACGCTTGATTGTTCGATGATCACGCTTCAGAAGCTTTGCAATTTTGAGACTGCTGCATCCCTCTGCAAGATATCTCACTATTTTTGACTTTTCTGAGCCTGTCAAGTCCTTCTTTTGACCCGTTTTGCCAAAGGAAAGGACGTTGCCTAATAATTATGCACACCTGATATAGGGTGTTGATGTCATTAGACCACACCCCTTCTCATTACAGAGATGCACATCACCTAATATGCTTAATTGGTAGTAGGCTTTCGAGCCTATACAGCTTGGAGTAAGACAACATGCATGAAGAGGATGATGTGGACAAAATACTCATTTGCCTAATAATTCTGCACTCCCTGTATACCAAGTTTATTGTTAATTAATAAGAAACTGCAGACGATTCCATTCTGAGCTGAAGAAGCTTCTGATTGGTTCGTAGAGTCCATGTGAGTAAACTGGTGGCACAGCTGTGGATGCATATAAGGCAAAACACAGAGGCTGTTTCTGTGACATGGGAACATCAAGAGATGTCAACCAAAACAGCAGGAACAGAACTGTGGAGCTGCATAAGTGTGGCTCAGTTTGAATACAATTTGGTGCCATTTACAAGAAATACAGATAGTTTCTCTCTTTACTCTTAAAGTTAACAAATATGTTTTTATATTTATCTAAAAAATAAACATTTAGTCTGATTTGATGTTACAATTAAAAAAGTGTTTTGATCTGAAGAGTAAATATCTGGTTTCAACTGTAGATTTGATGATTGTCAGCACAAAGAGGGAACAAGAGCAGGTGAGACACACCTGTTAGTCACATGGTTGTTTGCCAAAAGTATCACCGTATCACAGGTCCTCATGTATCTCGTACCTCGTGTTTCTTTTTAGGTTTGTTATTTTTCAAATTCTATATTTATTAAGTTATGCAGCTTGTTTGCACAACAAGGATAAATAATTATATAAACTTTTCTCAATCTCAATATTGGACTTTGGTAGAATTAAAAAATAAGTGTAGTGCAGGTCTATGATGATTTTTAGTGCTACTATCATCTAGTTCTGATTCTGGTTCTGTCTTGGTTAAGTCCTCAGTAGTCCTGATTTTGAACTGTTGTAGTCCTGTTTTAATGCCGGATCAGTTCTGGGTCTGGTTGAATCGGGGTTTAGTCCTCGTGTCTTGATACAGCCCCGACTTTGTTCTGCTTTGCTGCTTAATTAAAAAACTAGTTTAAGGTGTCCTGCACATGTGATATATATTTTTCCCTCTATGAAGTCATTCTTCTTTGAACAAAACTCAAAACAGAGCCAATTAATCTTTCAGTCATTTCTAACCCCCCCCAAAAGAAAAAAAAAAAAAAAAATCCCACATGCATACCACCCTTTTGGGCTAAGCCCCGGGTGTTTCAAATGTCTGGCTCCGCCTCTGATCAAAAATAATCGTTTGTGGCAGCCCTAATGTGGATGCTAAAAATGACAGCCTCAACATGGCATTTAATCTGTTATTAGACCCAATTGGCTTCTCTCAAAATGTAAAAGAACCCACCCACCACTAGGGATGGGTATCATTTAGGTTTTATCCGAGGCCGGTGCCAAACGGGTACTTTTGAAACGGTGCCGGTGCTTAAACGGTGCTTGAACTGGTGCTTTAGCTGTTTTTTTGTTAAAAAAAATAACAATGTTAGCCTTTTCTGCAGCTATGGGCATATATGGCATCACTCTTGGCTGGAAGCAGTGCTTAAACAATGGAAAAAACTCAAACTTTGTCCAAAAACCTCTCATGTTTAACTGTTTTCCACTTTTTCTTTGGTCATTTTGGCCTTTTTGGCCAGGGTGAAGGGAGTATCTGCCATCAAACAAGAAGACAGCCGCATGTAACTACGATCTCTAATAATCAGCTACAGTGGCTTGCAAAAGTTCGTATCCTTGAACTTTCCCACATTTTGTCACATTACAGCCACAAACATGAATCAGTTTTATTGGAATTCCACGTGAAAGACCAACACAAAGTGGTGCACACGTGAGAAGTGGAATGAAAATCAAACATGACTCCAAACATTTTTTACAAATAAATAACTGCAAAGTGGGGTGTGCGTAATTATTCAGCCCCCTTTGGTCTGAGTGCAGTCAGTTGCACATAGACGTTGCCTGATGAGTGCTAATGACTAAATAGAGTGCACCTGTGTGTAATGTCAGTACAGATACAGCTGCTCTGTGACGGCCTCAGAGGTTGTCTGAGAGAATATTGGGAGCAACAACACCATGAAGTCCAAAGAACACACCAGACAGGTCAGGGATAAAGTTATTGAGAAATTTAATAATAATAATAATAATAATGGATTGGATTTATATAGCACTTTTCAAGGCACCCAAAGCGCTTTACAATGCCACTATTCATTCTCTCTCGCATTCACACACTGGTGGAGGCAGCTACGGTTGTAGCCACAGCTGCCCTGGGGCAGACTGACAGAAGCCAGGCTGCCATATCGCGCCATCGGCCCCTCTGGCCAACACCAGTAAGCGGTAGGTGAAGTGTCTTGCCCAAGGACACAACGACCAGGACAGAGAGCCCGGGGATCAAACCGGCGACCTTCCGGTTACAGATACGCTTCCCAACCCCCTGAGCCATGGTCGCCCCAAAAAAGAATCCAGTTATGCACTTGTTATGCTTTTTTTTTTTTGGAACTCACAGGCCGAACAAGGAGAGCGCTGATCAGAAATGCAGCCAAGAGGCCCATGGTGACTCTGGACGAGCTGCAGAGATCTACAGCTCAGGTGGGGGAATCTGTCCACAGGACAACTATTAGTGGTGCACTGCACAAAGTTGGCCTTTATGGCAGAGTGGCAAGAAGAAAGCCATTGTTAACAGGAAACCATAAGAAGTCCTGTTTGCAGTTTGCCACGAGCCATGTGGGGGACACAGCAAACATGTGGAAGAAGGTGCTCTGGTCAGATGAGACCAAAATGCAAACACTATGTGTGGATGAAAACTAACACTGCACATCACTCTGAACACACCATCCCCACTGTCAGACATGGTGGTGGCAGCATCATGCTCTGGGGGGGCTTCTCTTCAGCAGGGACAGGGAAGCTGGTCAGAGTTGATGGGAAGATGGATAGAGCCAAATACAGGACAGTCTTGGAAGAAAACCTCTTGGAGTCTGCAAAAGACTTGAGACTGGGGCGGAGCTTCACCTTCCAGCAGGACAACGACCCTAAACATGAAGCCAGGGCAACAATGGGATGGTTTAAAACAAAACATATCCATGTGTTAGAACGGCCCAGTCAAAGTCCAGATCTAAATCCAATCCAGAATCTGTGGCAAGATCTGAAACTGCTGTTCACAAACGCTGCCCATCTAATCTGACTGAGCTGGAGCTGTTTCAAAGAAGAATGGGCAAAGATTTCAGTCTGTAGATGTGCAAAGCTGGTAGAGACAGACCCTAAAAGACTGGCAGCTGTAACTGCAGCAAAAGGTGGTTCTACAAAGTATTGACTCAGGGGCTGAATAATTACGCACACCCCACTTTGCAGTTATTTATTTGTCAAACAAGTTTGGAGTCATGTATGATTTTCGTTCCACTTCTCACGTGTGCACCACTTTGTGTTGGTCTTTCACGTGGAAGTCCAATAAAACTGATTCATGTTTGTGGCTGTAATGTGACAAAATGTGGGAAAGTTCAAGGGGGCCGAATACTTTTGCAAGCCACTGTATGTACCACAGGCCTTCAAGCTGGCTGTAGTTAAACCTTTACTCAAAAAGCATCTCTAGACCCAGCAGTCTTAGCTAATTATAGGCCAATCTCCAACCTTCCTTTATATCAAACATCCTTGAAAGAGTAGTTGTCAAACAGCTAACAGATCATCTGCAGAGGAATGGTTTATTTGAAGAGTTTCAGTCAGGTTTCAGAGCTCAGCACAGCACAGAAACAGCTTTAGTGAAGGTTACAAATGATCTTCTTATGGCCTCTGACAGTGGACTCATCTCTGTGCTTGTCCTGCTAGACCTCAGTGCAGCGTTCGATACTGTCGACCATAATATCCTATTAGAGCGATTAGAACATGCTGTAGGTATTACAGGTACTGCACTGCAGTGGTTTGTATCATATCTATCTAATAGACTCCAGTTTGTGCATGTAAATGGAGAGTCCTCTTCACACACTGAGGTTAATTATGGAGTTCCACAGGGTTCAGTGCTAGGACCAATTCTGTTTACATTATACATGCTTCCCTTAGGCAGCATCATTAGAAGACATAGCATACATTTTCACTGCTATGCAGATGACACCCAGCTCTATCTGTCCATGAAGCCAGATAACACACACCAATGAGTTAAACTGCAGGAATGTCTTAAAGACATAAAGACCTGGATGGCCGCTAACTTTCTGCTTCTTAATTCAGATCAAACTGAGGTTATTGTACTCGGCCCTGAAAAGCCTAGAAATATGGTATCTAAGCAGATTCTTACTCTGGATGGCATTACCCCCATCTTATCTTAATGACCTTGTAGTACCATATCACCCTATTAGAGCGCTTCGCTCTCGCTCTGCAGGCCTACTTGTTGTTCCTAGAGTATTTAAAAGTAGAATGGGAGGCAGAGCCTTCAGTTTTCAGGCCCCTCTTCTGTGGAACCAGCTTCCAGTTTGGATTCAGGAGACAGACACTATCTCTACTTTCAAGATTAGGCTTCAAACTTTCCTTTTTGCTAAAGCATATAGTTAGGGCTGGACCAGGTGACCCTGGATCCTCCCTTAGTTATGCTGCAATAGACGTAGGCTGCCGGGGGATTCCCATGATGCACTGGGTTTTTCCTTTCCAGTCACCTTTCTCACTCACTATGTGTTAACAGACCTCTCTGCATTGAATCATATCTGTTATTAACCTCTGTCTCTCTTCCACAGCATGTCTTTATCCTGTCTTCCTTCTCTCACCCCAACCAATCACAGCAGATGGCCCCGCCCCTCCCTGAGCCTGGTTCTGCTGGAGGTTTCTTCCTGTTAAAAGGGAGTTTTTCCTTCCCACTGTCGCCAAAGTGCTGCTCATAGGGGGTCATATGATTGTTGGGTTTTTCTCTGTATCTACTGTACAATATAAAGCACCTTGAGGCGACTGTTGTTGTGATTTGGCGCTATATAAATAAAATTGAATTGATAGGTCCACACAGTGAGACAGGTACACAGAGTGAGGTAAATAACACAGTGAGACAGGTGAGAGATGCCAGCTTACTGTGCGTTTCTTCCACAGAGACATCAGCTGTCCGTCCAGCGTCGCCCATAATACATTATGTCTGTTAAAGGCAGAAAACAAGTTCATCATCCATTCAACTGACAAGTAAGCAGTCACATGATTTTGGGTCCCCTGATTAGCCCAGGTTAGCTGGTTCTGCTCATACTACAGGAAACATGAGGTTCTAATGGGATTTTGTTTCAGCGAACGAGACAGGTGAGGCCAAAAGACCAGAAAATGAAGAACCTTTTATGAAGATCTTTAGGTGCTGATACATGATAAATATCCCAACAGTAGATAGTACGGACCACTCGAGAACCTAGTCTTTGTGGACACCCTTTAGGTTTTGAGGCCCAGGCCGACTCTGTCCTGGAGTGAATCTAAAGCACGACTTGTGAAACCTGTGATGGCCTTGACATTACCTGAAGCCTTTCCAGACGTCCAGCCAGCTTGCCCGGACGACAGGGCTCTGAGGAGTAGGTTTCCCGCTGGCGCCCTTCTTCCTTGACACTCGGATGGTGGCCGCCCTGCAGGACACACCCACGTTAACACTTTGAAGGTCGATTTAGTTTTGCAGGCGTTGTGCGTAGTTGTGTTTACCTCGGTGTCTTCTGTCTGACAGATTTTCCTGATCGGCCTGCTGTGTTGGGAGGGGGCGGGGCCGGCCGAGTAGGTATCAAACGAAAGGAAGTATTAGTCGAGATTCTGCAGAACAAACACAACGACACCATGAGAAAGATAGTTCAAACCCTTTAAGGAGCTTTACATTGTAAGGTAAACCCTACAGTAATACAATTTACCGACACGATCTCATCCCAAAAACATTTCACGCCAGGTGACAAACCGTCAACATATTACGTTTTTTCCTAAATATAATATGAGATAGTATGAGAACCGTTTGGACTCAATCTACACATGTTCGTTCATTTTCCTAAAATCGCTTGGGAGAACACTATTTAACGTCATTAAAGTGCTGGTTACGGTTAGGAACAAGGTTATGGTTAAGGATAAGAGAAGGTTTAGGGCTGGAACGTCTGTTTCCGCAGGACTGTCACTGGATTTCATCCATAACCCGGCGTGTACCATATGAACACGGAAGGTCACCTTTCGCGTTCCTCAGGAACACTGCAGGACTTGACAAAACATCAGGATGTTACGCCTCGGGAGTGAGAACGGTCTGAATTCACAGTAACCATACACACTTGTCATTGTTGGTCGTCGGGGCAGAACGAGGATCTGCTTCAGCTGTAGAAGGAGCGGGGCTAACACCTGATTCTTCCTCCTCATTGGATGACTCAGATTCAGCTTCCTCTTGGGTCGTCCAGCAGGCCAACGTGGTGTCCGACGGGTTTTCTGCTCTGGTGCTATGAGGACCTGGAGATAAAACTGGAACCAGAACCAGGAAAAACTGAAGCAGTTGGAAGCCAGTGGGAAGAAGCCCAGCAGAAGAAATACTAACAGTACCTTCACCTGTTAACCCTGCAGCACCCTCTACAGGTGGCAGCGTGACTGCAGCGGTCGGGTCTAAAGCTGATGTCACCAGCTGTGACAGCGCTCCAACATCTGGACACAGGTTCAGAGGAACACAAAGAGCATGTGTTAGTTCTTCTTACCCTCAGAAAGGGCTGAATCCTCTTAAGCTTGCAGAATGTTTAACGTTCAGGTGACCTAAAGCTGTGCACCACCTCAGGTGATCACCTGCACCTGACCTCCTGACACTTTCTACCAGCTGGAAGTGAAGCTGCACTCTAACTGTGGATCATACCCTCCTGATGTTTATATAAAAATTACACACAAACGTCCTTTTTCTGGTGGTCGTACCTGTCATTGCACCTGTACGAGCATCTCCAGCTCCACTTCCCGTCAGCGAGGGTCGGTGGGGTTTAGTATTTGGGAGGGGTGGGGCTGATGGAGAGAAGCTCACAGCAGGGTTACCCACACCGCTAACAAACCCCGCAAAGCTGGGAATGTTAGCCAGTGAGTTAAAAATGCTGTCCAAGCTAGGAGCAGGTGCAGGTGTGGTGGAGGGGGCGGGGCTTAGCACAGCAGTATCTGTGTTAGCACCAGGTGGCATTGGATTGAATGACGCAAGGTTAGCCTCAGTGCTAGCAGCTTCTGCTAAGTCAGGTATGTGGGTGGTAATGCTATTAGCTATGCTGTCTAAGGAGGGGGGAGCAGAGGGTGTGGAGGGGTTCCAGGGGGCGGAGCCTCCAATGGAAGCAGCGACTCCTGCCAGTGACGGGATGTTGGTGGCGATCACGCCAGTGACGCCATCCAGAGTTGGCAAGGTGAGGCTACGACTCAGTGCACTGTGAGCATCTTCATCTGAGGAGGACACATGACATCAGCTTCATCATTATTTCACAACAAAAAGCTCAGAAACTTTCACAATAAGACTTCAATAAAGATCACTGACATTTTCACAATAAGAGTCTTGTAATACCAAATGATGATTCACAATAAAAATGCTAAACTTTCATTTAGACTTTTACGTTTAGAGAACAGTGAAAAAGACTATCACAATAAAAGGTCAGCAATATTAGTGATACTTTCTCAATAATAACACCTGCAATATAATTACAGGGGCTTTCAGAGTAAGTCATCTAATAATACACTGGAATGTCACAATAAGTGTGACAGCATGGGGAGCTTCATGAAAGAGTCCTTCAGAGTAAGAGTCTGGTAATGTTCCCTGGAGAGACACTTTCATAATAAAAGCTTCCTGGGCAGAGCTCTATGGGGCAGTAGAAGGACGACCAACACAGTCTCACTTTGTGAATTTTTCCACCGTCTTTGAAGTGATCTGGTCGGAGCAGCCCGGGACATGACGTGACACGATCTTTACAGAGATTATCTGATTACCACAGGAAGACAAACTGGTTTGAGATAATCACTTGTGATATCTGAACAAACAGTGGGAGGAGTTTCCCTCGCCCGAACAAACAGGTTCACCGGCTCGCAGTGAAAAAACGCCAGCAGCTGACTGGTAGGATGAAACTGACGAGGTCCTGCAGCTTTTATTTTGGTATACTTAATGATCAGTGATCAATAATCGACTGGTCCTCAGTCAGTCTGACTCAGAGCTGGAACTTCTGAGACCTCATCGATCACAGGAAGTGAGCGTGGTCTTCAACAGGAAGCAGCCCCTAACTCTGTGTTGTTTCTGTTGGCTGCTTGTGCTGGTCTGCTGACTTTAAGGACCGATGTTTGTCTCTCACTTCCTGTTTGGATGCTCAGGTCTTCACATGTTTGTGTTTAACCTCCTGTTTCATTCTTTCCTTCGTGTCTCGTGTGTTTGATGAAGTCGTCCTCTTTGTAGGAGCTGAAAGAAGCTGGACCATCTTCAGTTCTTAGCGTTTGATCCCAGAGTCTGCTGAATCATCATCACTGTATCGTCGGGGTTCAGCAGTGTAAGACTGACTGTGTTGGTTAGAGAGGAGATGATTCCAGGGTGATTCCAAGATGATTCCAGGGTGATTTCAGGCTTTCCTGCATCTTAAGGGAACCCTCTCGCTCACTCAGACCTGCTGCAGGTTTGGACCGAACCAAAGTGTCATCATGGATCAGGAGCAGTAAGGACGTCACACACATGCTCTGTTCTGTTTCAGGGGTGTCAAACATAAGGCCCGGGGGCCAGAACCAGTCAAGTCTGCTGCATGTCTTTGGAAAATGTGAAGGAGAGCAGAGATTTATAACTGTTACCTGTGTTAGAGCCTTACCTCCACTGTGGCCCTTCACACACGCCAAAGACATTACTAACTGATAAACAATGAAAGGACAGAAACCACCTACACGACTGTTTTTCTCCTGGATGAGCATCTCAGGGATCCGGTGTTACAGAGCAGTTTCACTGGTGTGGAGCCCACTGTGATCTAGAGCCCACTGTGATCTAGAGCCCACTGTGATCTAGAGTGGGCTCCACACAGCCCACCGTGTAAGGTCAATTTCACATCCCTGTGCCTTCTCTACTCTGTGTGTGTGTGTGTGTGTGTGTGTGTGTGTGTGTGTGTGTGTGTGTGTGTGTGTGTGTGTGTGTGTCTGTGTGTGTGTCTGTGTGTCTGTGTGTGTCTGTGTCTCTGTGTGTGTGTGTGTGTGTGTGTGTGTCTCTGTGTGTGTGTGTGTGTGTGTGTGTGTGTCTGTGTGTGTGTGTGTCTGTGTCTCTGTGTGTGTGTGTGTGTGTGTGTGTGTCTCTGTGTGTGTGTGTGTGTGTGTGTGTGTGTCTGTGTGTGTGTGTGTCTGTGTCTCTGTGTGTGTGTGTGTGTCTGTGTGTGTGTCTGTGTCTCTGTGTGTGTGTGTGTGTGTGTCTGTGTCTCTGTGTGTGTGTGTGTGTGTGTGTGTGTGTCTGTGTGTGTGTGTGTCTGTGTCTCTGTGTGTGTGTGTGTGTGTGTGTGTGTCTCTGTGTGTCTGTGTGTGTGTGTCTGTGTGCGTGTGTATCTATGTGTCTGTGTGTGTGTCTCTGTGTGTGTGTCTGTGTGCGTGTGTCTGTGTGCGTGTGAGTCTGTGTGCGTGTGTATCTATGTGTCTGTGTGTGTGTGAGTCTGTGTGTGTGTACCTGGACTCTGAACTGCTGGCTGTAGAGTTCCCTCAGCCTTGGCACTGAAACACAAACGTTAGGACTCAGTTTCTGCTGTGATTGGTTGTCCTGTGGTCACATGACCAAGCAGTGATGTCACAGCTGTGACAACAACTCCACCTTCTACAAAGACACAAGAGAGCGAGGAGAAGAAAAAGCAAAAGAAGAGGACGAAGGAAACACCTCAGACAGACCGCGGCTCAGAGGTCAGAGGTCGCAGCCATGACTGATGTGTTATATGTGAACCCAGCTGCTACTGTAATCTGATTACAGACTACGTTCAGATGATCAAACTGGGAACAAAACAGCTGAGCTCAAACATGTGTGAAGACGTTTGTGTCGTCTGTTTCATGCAACCGTACGATTATGATTCCGACACAGTATCAGTAACACACTCGACCACATCCACACTAAACTCTGCAGTACCACACACCACCACCTCTACTTCCTGTTTACTGTCCCTCCAAAATAAATCCTAACTCAGGCTGGACTCTGAGCTGACTTGCTGTCTCTCCGTGTGAGCGAGATATGAAATCAGTGAAATGAGACTGAAGCACAGATTTCATTATAGTTGGCAGATTTAAAGATTATCTGACCTTCCCAGTGAGGAGGTGGAGCTTCGATTTCCTGTCGAGTAACAGCGGCGAGGCTTCGGGATAGGAGGAGTAGACATCTGCTGGACAGGAAGAGCCGTTAGTGATCTGATCATTGTGATTGGTTTTCATTCAGAAGCTGATCAGAGGAGTTTTTAACAATCCTCGTTTGGATGGAGGCAATTATCTTTGACCTGAAAAGCCTCCGACCTCACGTTTCACTCTGAAGCTGAAACTAGTGAGATCACAGCGGGCACGTCACAAGTTTGACAGGCGGTGCGCTCCAGTGAAGGGAACACGGCGAGCAGCACGATGCTCGCCGAGAACGAAGAGGAAAGCTTTCATTACAAACATGAAACACTCCCATGATTCCCTCTGCTCAGCAGCTCAGAACATGTTTTAATGACACAAGCCAGTCACATGACCCGGTGTAGCGCCAGGTCAGACAGCATCAGTGATTAGAGATGTCACAGTCAGAGTGCTCAAATCCAGCTGTGAGCGCACAGCTGTGTGACGCCTTCAGAGGAAACAGGGAGAGTCTGACTTCAGGACGAGCTCCTCCTCAGGAGGAACGCAGAGAGGAACTTCAGTTTCACAGTAAAACGTCTGCATTTAAACACGACAAAGCCGAGCTCGTCAACAAACCTCGGTGTAAGTCAGAGTGAAACACACAGTTTCTTTGACTCTCTGCTGATCTGTTCATGGAGACTACAGGACACTCACACACACAGAGCAGTTGTTACCTTGGCGTCCGTCAGCTCCTGTGGATCGGGACCTCAGTCACCTGCGTGCCTGCTTACCTGTCTGAGCTGTGAGCGTGTGCTGTGTGTGCGTGACGTCATCGAGCTGCGGCTCCACCTGCACTCATAAACACAGAGTGTTAAATCCACCCTGTGTGTGTGCGTGTTTAGGGCGGCGTTCTCAGTGCGACACGTTACATGAACACTTGGTGTGTATGAACAGACGTGTGGCCTCCTGATGTGATCAACTTTTACAGGCCGCTGGAGCCTCGGTGCAGCCTGAGCACGACTCCGTGTCACACACAGGTGAGAACAGGTGAGGCTCCTTTAAGTCAGCTGATCCAACTCTGACAGTTTTACAGTGAAGTCTCACCAGTCAGACCGGCACAGGTGTGGCTCACCTGTGTGTGTGTGTGTGAGACTCTTCTTCGTGGGTTTAAACAGGTTGAGCCTCAGGTGTGTGTGTGAAGGAGGACAGAGAGGTAACCTGAGCAGCTCAGTGTATGAGGAATGTCTTTGACCTCTGACCTCCTGAGAGCTCCACCTGCTGGCTGCTCTGCAGCATTACCATGTATTTAATTTTTGTTGTTTATGCCTTTGTATATGTACAGCACTCTGTGAACCCTGGTTTTATGTTAAAGTCCTTTATAAATAAAGCTGGTGTGGTAGTTTCAGCTGTAACCATTGTACAGGTTTCTACTGGGAGCACTGGTGTGGATGTGACCGTGCAGATGAACTCCATCGAGCACTGACAGCAGTCTGTTAGCATCAGGCAACAATAGGCAGGTGGTCAAACAGGTAAAACAAACATGCATGAGCTATTTCATCAGAAACAACACAACAACCATTAAACTGCAAATATGTACGTTAGCTTAAACAGCCGACAAATGACTGCAGTGTAGTAGAGAATACAACTACACGGTATTATTAGCAGTGAAATTACACAGACTGCTTTCCAGCGCACACGTGACGTCCACCTGTGTCGTTGACCCAGGGTTTTTGAGTTTATTATATTATTTATAATTTCTAGTCTTTGGGTTTTTGTTAGAGTCATGTCTTATGGTTTGTCTCTGTGTAATCCTTAGTTGCTGTCTCCCCTGTCTGCTATATCCCCGTGTCCAGTCAGTGTCAGTGTCTGCCCTGGTCCCACCTCTGTTCCCTCTGTTGTAGTGCCTGAATGTGAGTCTGTGTCTTTGTTCAGTCTGTGTTATGTGTTTCCTGTTTTACTTTGAAGGTCTCTGTCTTATCTCAGTGTGTTCAGGTTACGCTTCCTTGTCTCGTCAGTCCTGATTTCTCCCAGCTGTGCCCTCCTTCTGTGTCTCATTCCCCTTGTTACTTCCCAGCGTATTTAAACCCTGTGTTTCTCTGAGTCAGTGTCGCGTCGTCCCTCATGCTGTGTGGATCGCTCTGTGTCTCACTGTGAGTTTTGTTTATGAGTTCCCAGTTTAGTTTGCTGTTTTATGACTTTCCCCTGCCAGCAAATAAAGCTGAGTTTTTTTGTGTTTAAACCTCATGCCTGAGTGTAGTGATGGCCAAATGAAGCTTTCCGAAGCACTGAAGCTTGTATTGAAAAACGGTTCATTACTCGAAGCTTTTCAACACAGTCCTCTCTGGTGACATCTGGTGGCGAATATTTTGAAGAGCAGCTTGAATCTGCAAAATAAAACGGACTGCTCAATCATCACTGCTCACTCAAGAGTGGAGTTCTCTCTGATATTGGGCCACCGTTCCGTTGCTTTGAACATGTAATTGGTTTTGTTTTCTCGATTGGGGGGCTGAAAAAAATGTAATGCGTATTTGCGTAATACATTTTGATCAATAAACTTTCCCTATTTAAACATGCACTATGGTGGCCTTTCTTTGCTCATAACTCCTTTATGTTGGTAAATACAATAAGTGAGCAATATATACAATATACATATGATAACGCACAGCACATTATGGAGTATGCCCCTGCTGTCCTGCCTCCATCTACTTGTCATTTAATCACTGGACAGCTGGACAGGTTCATACAAAATATTAGATAAGGCCAATTGTCCTATACATATTTTTGACCTAGGGGTGGGATTGATTGTGAACTGGAAAGGGAAAATGCTTAGGGGGCTGAGTACGGCTGCATCATCACTGATTTGTAGAATCATTTTGATTCGATACAGGATCCGATTCAATTTGATTGGAATCTGGAAAGTTTTGCCTCAGTCGGAAATATTACAATTCTGGTCATTTAACAGTATATATCCATAATTTCGTATCTATTAAAAGAAAGCTGACACACGTGAGACTTAATTAGAGATGTAAACAGAGAGTTATGAAACCTGCAGCTGCAGAAGCCAGCGAAAAAAAAAGAGGCAAACACAGCGCGGACCCGACGACACACCAAAATCTGACTCTGACGCGTCGGGTCCGCGCTCTGTGTTCACGTTTGTATGCAGAATCCGTAAACCTGCTCCCAGTTACTGTTTTAGCTGCATGGTGTTTGACGACATGTTGTGAGGTTTAACCTGAGATGCTGGCGTTTCAGGCATAATAACGTTAATTTACAAATCGACACGGGATTGTAATGAATCAATATCACTTTATTCAATTTAGCATGGATTGTAATCAGAAAGGCGATAATCAAAACCCACCCCTAATCAAGAACTTGCAAAGTAAGAACATGATCTATGTAAGGTAGCCTTTTTGTTATTTACAGTTAAAAAGAGGATTAGTGTTACTGTGCGCTGGCTGAGTCTGTTTCTTTTCTTAGAAATAGTTTCTCCTGCTCTGGAGAAAATCCACTTGCATGGAACAGAAGAGGCTGTGGAGTGCAGGAACCACACTGCAAGCTGGTAGATATGCAGGTATTCCTGGGTCCTGCAGACTATCACCTAAAAACAATAAACAAAATGATTTTCTAAACTGTAGCAATGTAATGTACGTATAGTGTCAAATACATTGTTGTAGTCTTCATTAGCTTTAATTCACATGGAAGTGTTCCTAAAGTCATATGCTGTAATGATATTTACATTATGAAAACATGATTTTGGACATTTCAGGTTTTTCACTTCGGCAGATAAAATGAATTGAGCAAAATCAACTCAAAATATTCCCACACGCCAGAACGTCCTCTCTTCCTCGCTGGCTCCATATCTGTCAGTGGAATGATCACCTCTTCGCTCTCTGTCACCATCAACACACTCCACGAATCCCGTGGATGATTCACTTCCTTATATCTGTTTGAATCAGGTACCGAAGCAGTTACGTGCGTAATGAAGCTTCGGACGTCACTGGTCACGTGACTTTTGCCAAACGAAGCAAGCCTCGACACAGTGCTTCTGAACCAGTGTGTTGTTTTTTTCGACACACGCTCCGGAGCGTCAGCTTCAAGCGGGCCATCACTACCTGAGTGCCTGCATTTTGGGTCCAACTCCTGCCTGCCACACAGCGACTCATGACACAACCTTCCCACTACAGTCAAACATACATCGTCACACAAATCAACACCTGCTAAGTTATTAACTTCAGCCAGCAGAAGCAGCAAAGTTATAACTTCGGGGCAACACAGTGGCTCAAGAGTTCGTCTTGTAATCGGAAGGTTGCCGGTTCGAGCCTGGCTTGAACAGTCATTGTGTCCTTGGGCAAGACACTTCACCCGTTGCTTACTGGTGATGGTCAGAGGGCCCGGTGGCGCCGGTGTCCGGCAGCCTCGCCTCTGTCAGTGCGCCCCAGGGTGGCTGTGGCTACAATGTAGCTGCCATCACCAGTGTGTGGATGACTGGATGTGTAAAGCGACGAGTAAAGCGCTATACAGATACAGGCCATTTACCATTCATTGCTTTGTTTCACACAGGAGGCAGAATTATACCTGAGAGTGCAGTACTTCTGATCGAGGCCTTGTTTTGTATAGATGCATCTATAATTGTTACTCCTGCACAGCTGCTGTGGAGCACCATAACTTTGTTCTACGTGTCCAGTGACAAGAAAGGGCTGTTCTATTCTATTCTAGCCAACTGTTGTTTGTAACCGGTGACCTTTGACCCCATATATTAAACCACACCCATCATCTTTAAATACTCACTGTGGATTTACTACTGTACCTGAAATGCTGCAGTCGACGCTCCCTGATGGCAACATCCTCTTTCAGACATGCTCTCAGGAAGTTTCAGATGTTCACCAAGTGCTGAAGAACAGGTGAGTGACCTGACAGGTAAGAGGAGGAGGAGGAGGAGGAGGATAACCTTCACAATGAAAGACTGAGGCTTGACAGTTTCACGTATTTAATGTTGAGGTGTCGTTTACAGCAGAAACACACACAATGTCCTGTCACAGCAGGACATTTACCGAGTCGGATTTAATCTGGGGTCGACTTCAAACTTCCTGATTAAACCTGAACTTCAAACATAAAAATCACCGGTATTTATTCAGGTTCCATACATACAGCAAAAACAATGTCCAGATTAAACTAACAGAGACCAGGTTAAACTAAAGGAGTCCAGATTAAACTAACAGAGACCAGGTTAAACTAAAGGAGTCCAGGTTAAACTAACAGAGTCCAGATTAAACTAACAGAGACCAGATTAAACTAACAGAGTCCAGATTAAACTAAAGGAGTCCAGGTTAAACTAAAGGAGTCCAGATTAAACTAACAGAGACCAGATTAAACTAAAGGAGTCCAGGTTAACCTAACAGAGACCAGATTAAACTAAAGGAGTCCAGGTTAAACTAACAGAGTCCAGATTAAACTAACAGAGTCCAGATTAACCTAACAGAGACCAGATTAAACTAAAGGAGTCCAGGTTAAACTAACAGAGTCCAGATTAAACTAAAGGAGTCCAGGTTAAACTAACAGAGTCCAGGTTAAACTAAAGGAGTCCAGATTAACCTAACAGAGACCAGATTAAACTAAAGGAGTCCAGGTTAAACTAACAGAGTCCAGGTTAAACTAAAGGAGTCCAGATTAACCTAACAGAGACCAGATTAAACTAAAGGAGTCCAGGTTAAACTAACAGAGTCCAGATTAAACTAACAGAGTCCAGATTAACCTAACAGAGACCAGATTAAACTAAAGGAGTCCAGGTTAAACTAACAGAGTCCAGATTAACCTAACAGAGACCAGATTAAACTAACAGAGTCCAGATTAACCTAACAGAGACCAGATTAAACTAACAGAGACCAGATTAACCTAACAGAGACCAGATTAAACTAACAGAGACCAGATTAACCTAACAGCGTCTGGACTAACCCAATAAATTCCAGATTAGAGTGAAGATTGGAGGTGGTGATATAATATGTAACATTTTGTTGTCAGAACACACTGAAGTGTAGTGTGAATCTTACAGAGCACACTCAGCTTGTTCACACTGATATAAAGTGAATCTATGCAAACACTGACACAAGACATGAACAATTAGGGATTAACAACACTCAACCCAGAACATTATTCTGACTGTAATCTGGTAACGTCCGAGTATAATCTGGTGCAGGACTATGACCTGGTAATACTATCAGCAGTGCAGAGCTTGCAGACAGGACTTGGGGCACAAAGACTAAATAATCTGTACATCCGGCTCGCTGCTAATCCAGTCGTCTCAGTGGAAGACGGTCTGTCTCCAGCGTTTGTCGGGCGTGAACGGCCACAGACAGTCGATAATGGCGGAGGTGAAAGGTCGCGGTTCCACGCTCAGGTTCAGCAGCTCCAGACGACAACAGTTTAACTGACTGTTGATTGGACGAAGAGCCGACGCCGCCGGCTGCTCGGTCAGCTGCAAGAACACAGACAGGGTCGGGACCACAGGTGATACAGTTTGTTTATAATGAGTGCAAAGTCCTGCTGATTATGAAAAGATTCAAAACGAGCCGCGCACCACGAAGCAGCTAACCTCAGGTTAACTCTGGCTTTCTGGACTACAAAGGTGGATCACTCTTACTGGGGTAAATCGCCATGGTAACCTATGCTATGAGCCAAACCTGCTCTGAAGATTAGAGATTATCAGGTATGACATCAACACCTATAGACCAATCAGATCCTCAGAAAACAGCATCGCCATTCCTGAAGCCCCTCAGAGCTCTGTGGGGAAAGGGGCGGGGTCTGTGTTTCCCCGATGAGCAGTAATGACAATAATAATAATAACCATAATAATATCAATAAAACTTTATCAGCTTTATTGCTCTATAAGCATCAGTGGAACACCTGCGCTGTACCTGCTGACCTCAGATCAGATTCGTGGACCGAGCCGATGTCTGAATCCTGTCTGTAAATGTGATCTTTACAAACAGCTGAGAGAATAAACTGAAATGGTCAGGAGGTCAGAGAGTAAACTTTTCTCTGATTGGCCACTTTCAGGACGATGTCCTGGAAACCGTGAAGGAAGCGCAGCTGCCGCTCCAGCAGCTCAGACTGAACCATGATGTGTTCACGTGCTGATGCGCCGCTGCTGTCTGTCGCTCTGCTGCAAACACTCAGCAGGTGACACTCACAGGGATCGTTATCTGTGCCAAGCTGATTGATAATCGGCCAATCGGCATCATGTCGGGGTGAACCCAGATAACAGATCGACACCTCAGGTGTGCAGGCCCTCAGGTCATAACTTTACATCCTTGCGCAGGCAGGCGGGTTAAACTGGCTTTAACCAGTTTAACCTTAACGCCCACTCACATCCTGGGCCATCTGATCTCAGGAACTCGCATGATAAGGTGGGGCCAGGTTTCACAATGAACACACCCGAAACTCTGGCTGATTGGGACCCACACCCAGTTTCACACCTTGGCTCAGGCGATTAGAGGATCATCAGGGGTCCTTTTGTCCCTCTGTGGGGGGAAACTCCCACTAGGTTTATATCTGGGACTCTCCACCATTTGACCTTAGAACTGAAGAAGCTTCTCGGATGAGAGGTGAAACGTCTTCAAGTAACTTAAAGAAGTCCAGACGCTTTTCTTTTCAAGCTCCTTTGACTACGATGACCTGGATGACTGAGAACCTTCACAGACATAAACTGGCTTTACTTCATCTCCATTTAAGGCAGATGACCAATCAGAGCCCTGGCTGCTGTTCGTGGTCAGCTGGTTGTTGCACTGCTACGACCTCGAGAACATTAAACTCTGGTGACAAGCTGTAGAGCTGTGGTTGGGCTAAAACATACTGAGCGACAGAAAAACACGTCACTGCTTTACAGCCTGAGCTGTGTCAGGTACGAGGCGGCTCAGGTGTGGGACCACTTACAGGTACGAGGCGGCTCAGGTGTGGGACCACTTACAGGTACGAGGCGGCTCAGGTGTGGGACCACTTACAGGTACGAGGCGGCTCAGGTGTGGGACCACTTACAGGTACGAGGCGGCTCAGGTGTGGGACCACTTACAGGTACGAGGCGGCTCAGGTGTGGGACCACTTACAGGTATGAGGCGGCTCAGGTGTGGGACCACTTACAGGTATGAGGCGGCTCAGGTGTGGGACCACTTACAGGTACGAAGCAGCTCAGGTGTGGGACCACTTACAGGTACGAGGCGGCTCAGGTGTGGGACCACTTACAGGTATGAGGCGGCTCAGGTGTGGGACCACTTACAGGTACGAAGCGGCTCAGGTGTGGGACCACTTACAGGTACGAGGCGGCTCAGGTGTGGGACCACTTACAGGTATGAGGTGGCCGGACGGCAGGTTGAAAGCCTGAGCGATGGCGACCGCCATTTCATATTTAGTCATCTGCTCTTTCCCAGAGAAGTGAAAGATTCCTCTGATGGACGGGTCCTGACGGAAAAGCAGACGGCGGTGAGACGGGCAGAGCGAAGTCCACCTGATGCTCACCTGTCTCTCTGACGCTCACCTGTCGTGCTCTCTCAGACAGCTTCCTGCAGACGGCAGCGACGTCTCGGGCGTCAGTGGGGAATCTCTGCAAGACGTGATCCAGCGTGCAGCTCTCCTCTGACGCCTCCTGAACCTTCAGGTACAACGACGTCACCACGCTCTCCGTCACCGACTCCACCTCCCCAAACAGAACGGGCACCCGCAGTACCACCGCACCTGGCAGGGTCACAGGTCAAACAGGTGACTGAGGGGCAGGCGAGAGACAGAAGACTCAGACAGGTGACTGAGACGTACCTGGACAGTGGCGCAGCGTCTCCCTCTCCCCCTCCAGTTTGCTCCGCCCATAAACGTTGAGCGGGTTTGGACTGTCGTCCTCACCGTACGGAGGATTCCTGCCGTCAAACACGTAGTCGGTGCTGATGTAGAGGAAGAGCGCCCCGCAGGTGGCTGCAGACACAGACGTTACCTGTTACGGAGGCGCGCTCACACAGAGCTGCACTGAAATCAAGGTGCGTGATGTGTGAAGGGGCGGGGCTCTGATGCGCACTACAGGAGCTCCACCCCCAAACCTTCTCGTGCCCCCACCTGTGTCAGGCCAAAGAATATCTGGTGATGGTGTGGTGGCTCACTGACCTGCCTCCTTGGCGAGAGTGCTCGTGGCGTGCACGTTCAGATTAACAGCTGCTTCCGTGTGTCTCTCCATAACATCTGGACGCCTCTCGGCCGCACAGTGGACGATCACATCAGGCTGAAACACACATTCAAAACAACTTTATTTAGTGACCATCAGCTTTACAGTAATGACGAGAGATGGACCGATCGATATTACGTATCGGTCCGATACTGACCTAAATCACTGGATCGGATATCAGAGAGAAATAAAAAATGTAATCCGATCCATTAAACATCAAAAAAGCACCTTACCAAACCTGCGACACGGCGTAACTCGGCTCATAACCGTAGCACGTCGGAGGAGTGCGGTCACGTGATAGAGCGGCTGTGAGTATTTGTAGCCTCGCTAGCAATCCGGCATTTCATCTCCGAGGAAGTTTTCCCAGAGAGAAGTGAAGCAAGTGTGTAAGTTCGTCTCTGAATGTTTGTAAAGCGTTCCAGCGTTAAGCTTAACAACCGATATGGAGCGACTGCCTCTCTCTCTCTCTCTCCTGCTGCTGCTTCAATGTGAAACTGATCAATGATCAGCTGATCGGCTTTTCTGTCGCGAGTCTTGTTTGTTTGTTTGTTTTTGGCCCACTTTGCGCCAGAAAGAGGAAACCAGCGGCTGAACAACAGCAGCGCGTTTAAGCTCGATCAGCTGTTGTTAGAATTTATTTAATATTACTTTCTACTCGAGGATCTTTTTCTACAGCTGACGTAACTGTGCAGGGGCGGATCTAGCAAAGTTTAGCCAGGGGGCCGATAGGGCATTAACAGGGAAAAGGGGGCACAAAGACATACTTTTCTTTCTTATTCTCATTTAAAATGTCGAGCTTTTAATAAATAATTATCTGACACCCAAAGTTTTAATTTGATGTAAAATAAATAGAAGTCCATTACTGTATATAGTAACTATTAAGTCTAATATACCCTAGTAAGCTATAGTACTTTTTCCTTTGGGAAGGTACCATCTGTGCAGTCTGCAGTTCTGCTGAAGAAAGATGTTGAATCTATTTAATTATTGTGGAAGAATAATTGATTTCTGTGCATTTTTTTCACACTGCATCAAATTAAAGTTGATTACATCGATTAAGCATCATGAGGTGGAGGGTGGGGGGTGGTTCCCTATTTTTTGGGGGTTTTTTGCTGGGAGTTTGCAGCCCTACTAGTTAGGCTGCTTACTCTTTAAAATACCAGAATAGGGAGGATGGAGCAGGTTTAAGTTTATTAGATTGATCAGTTTTGCTGATCTATGACATATTTTGGGTGCAGTGTGTTTTTTTACACACAGGTGTAACAGAATAGCTTCAGTGTTTTTTAACTTGAGTTTGAACTTATACAAAATGCAGCAAGATATTAAAAAAACTATTTTATTGATTAAAACACATCGGATTCATATCGGTATCGGACATAAGAAAGTGGTATCGTGCCGTCTCTAGTGATGCCAGAACATACCATTACCAGAACATACCATTACAAACAACCTGAACCCTGTCAGCTGACTCACAGGTGAGTCGTGTCCGTCCTTCAGCAGCTGCACCTGCTCGCTCACAGCCTCTGACCAACTATAAACCCGATCAGTATCCTGGTAACCGCTCGGCTCGCTGCCTGTACGAGACGGTCTGTTCCCTGCGCCCGTGGGTCGGGGAACAGGTCCTGAGTGTTGTCTGTGCTCAGCTCAGAGTACCCGCCCCTGGAGTCCCCGGGTGCAGCGCTCCCACGCTGATGTGGGCAAAGATGGGGGAGGGTCCCCCAGTGGGACGATCATTTACCCACTACTGACCCTGTGACTCATAACGCGAGCCAAGGTGTGAAGAAGGTGTAGGTCATTGTGAGACCTAGCCCCACCCTATCATGTGACTTGCTGAGGTCATATGACCAGGATGTGAGTGGGCGTTAAGGCGTCTGGGAAGGATGTCAGACTGGACTACAGATGGCGGACAGTGTCATAAGCCCCGCCCTCTGTCCAAAGAGGGTTGTTCACAGTGGAGATAGATGCTTCTTTCACTCCTCTGTCTTCTCTGTCCAACATGTGCACATTGGGATCCTTAAAGAGTGAACTTTGACCTTTAGATGCAGATGTACAGCTGAGTCCCGTGGAGAGCACAGAGTGAGGGTTGGGGATGTTACCATCCCACAGACACAGTGTCCAGGGAAGCAGAGGAACATGTGAGTGGTTATCCCAGCTGGACCTGGGACTCCCCGACACACTGAGCGTTTATATCCTACCACACAGAGAGAGTTTGGACCTCACCAGGATGTCCAGCTAAATGTTGTCATTTGTCAAACATGCAGTAAAACTACTGCAGCCAAAGGCAGAAGTACTTCCAGTTTATTCCACCAGCTGATAATCATCCAGTGTAAGGTGAAGAGTGTTTTAAACTCAGTGTGTGAACGTCTCCACACACACCAAAGGACACGTTAGGGCTGTGCGATATGACCACAATCTCATCTCCCGATATCAGACATCTATCGCCCCGGTAACGATATAAATCACAAAAATGTAACGTTTCTGTAAATTCTGTGAATCTCGGGCAGCTCGACCTGTGTGAAGTGTTTCCTGCTGGGCGTCGTGTAGCTGGAGTCGAGTGTTGTAACGATGTATGAAACGATACATTTTAGACATCAGTTGTAACGGCACCGTTTTCTTTGTGAGTATTTATTACACGGCGTGCTGCGGGGAAAAGCCTGCTCTAACGTTTGAGTCTAAGGTTTATCTTTTAGCACCTGGCGGCTCTTTTTTTACTTCTCATCCGTAAATAATCTGCATCTTTCACGTGATTCAGTTTATTTTGAAAAGTCTCAACAGGATCTTGAGCTTTATTGTGAAAGGTTTATGTGGAACATAAACAAGCGGACACGCGATGCTGTTACTGTCGTTGTTGCTAACGACAACGCATAAAAACAGGCACTTGTCCATCTGTAGTGTGGTTATATTACATATAAGAGAAAGAGAGAACTTAAACGAATATAGCCACTACAGTGACATCAGAACCATGAAAAATATTGCTGTAAACAGTTTATTTTGCGACACCACGAAACAAACGATAGCGTGATAGGAAACAATAGACGTTTTTATATCGTCATCCGATATATATGGTTATATCGAACAGCCCTAGGACACGTCACTGTCCTCCGTCACCGATTCTCTGCATAATTTTATGGACAGATTTCTGGGTGTAGCTGCCGGTGTCAGGACTAAAGTCTCTGCTTCTCACAGTCGATGTGGTTCTGCTGGCTCCAACTCACAGTTTCACAGCACAGTGTGAACGAGAGTCAGCACCTCCAAGTCTGAGGCCACGGACCCACTCTGAACGCCCACTCTGAGCGCCCACTCTGAGCGCCCACTCTGAGCGCCCACTCTGAGCGCCCACTCTGGGTCAGGGACGAGCTACTAGGTGGAGGGGTTTAAGTATGTTGAGGCGTTGATCACAAGCGAGGGGAGATCGCCAGACGGATTGCCGCTGCAGTGATGCGAGCACTATCCCGGACCGTCGTGGTTAAGAGAGAGTGTGAAACCGCTCAATCTACGTCCCTACCCTCAGCTATGGTGATGAGGCGTGGGCGGGGACCGAAAGAACGCGATTGCAGATACAAGCGGCAGAAATGAGCTTCCTTATGGGCTCAAACTGGGCTCAGACATATTCTGTAAATCAAATGAGTCGCTGTGAACTGAGATTGTATCTTGTAAATCTTGTAAACCAAAATATCTGAAAATGTTACGCTTGTGCATCTACAGATGAGAATCTGTGTGTTTTTAAAAACATTTACAGAGGTTACAAATAGTTTTTGTTAAGGTCTTCTAACAGATACAAAGCACAAAACTACGGTGAAACTGCGCTCAGCTTCCTGGCTGTGTGCGTTGCAAGTGACCAGTACGACTTCTGACCCAGTTTTTTTTCTTTCAGCTGACTGGATTGTTACATTTGTGACCAATCAGAGAACAGATGGTTTCAATGTCGGTGGGGTGCTTTACCGAGCTTCAGGTCCTGGGAGGGTGATGCAGTTTTAAGCTGGAGGATCTCTATATGAATGTCCCATAGGGCTCCCCGGGAGCTGCCGGAAGGATAAAGTTGTGCTATACCAGAAACACCATCATCCTTCAGAAGGATAGGCGTGACCAAAAAGCACCACACGCCCCTAGCTGGTCGCATGCACATTCGCACCTCGAAGCGTGTCCAAAGCAAACTGGTCGCACTTTAAAATACTCAATTTTGACGCGTGTGAAGCGGAAATGTGGGAGGAAGTAGTGCCAGACGGTATGTTTGCAAGACGGCAGCTGTCGAGCGTTTGAAGAGAGCAGAGCAGTGGCGAAAAGGACGCTTTACACATCAGTCACTACAGCGACTTGACGCTGGAGTTCAGATTTTTCCAACTCGAGTGGGAGACACGATTAGCGCGAATGCACAACATGCAACACACAAACTGCAGCGCACATTTTACCTCACGCTTCCAACGCATCAGTCGCACTACTTGGTTGCGCGAATCAGGCAGAAAAGCGCTTTCGTGACGCAAATCTGCTTCTGAAGTTTCGCGGGACCCCCAGTCGCGCTTCATCGCGCTCCTCTTTACACGTAAACCTGAAGCTCCGGTCGCGTCTATCGCGTTCGGTGTGAACGCACCCTTAGAGACAGGGTGAGGAGTTCAGCCATCCTGGCGGGGAGCCGGCTGAGGAGTTCCTACATGTCCCACTCAGAGGAGGCCCGGGGCAGACCCAGGACACGCCGGAGGAGGTGGTGGAGGGGACGGAGGTGTGGGCTTCTCTGCTGAGGCTGCTGCCCCCGCGACCCGGCCCAGCAGAACAACATGGATGGATCCACTCCTGTATCTGTTTGCCCAAGCACCTGAGAAGGGGTGTGGCCCCACCTCGCCGTCCCCCCAGCAGCAGCAGCCAGGTGCTTGTTCTCCCCGACTCCACCAGGTGAGCTCTCAGAGTGATGAGCTCTGATACTTGGTGAGCTCGCATGTGGAGCTGGTTTCCATGGTGACCGTGAAGGTCAAACACACAGGTGATGAGGGACCCCCTCTGTCACCGTGTCACATTCGACAGGTGACTCGATCCATCTGTGGGGGCGGGGTTAATGCTCAGGAAAGTCTCCTAGGTGGACTCTGACCTAGAGGCTCTTGTGAGGTCACTAATAAGGTCAACGAACCACATGGAGTCGGAGTACTGTTGTCGAAGTACTCTGTACGAATACACAGCTTGGATGCAGTACCTTGTATTCGTGCAGCAGTCCTCTGACGGCGTCCTCGTCTGTGAGGTCACAGCGCAGAAGGCGGAGCCTGGCTCTCCTGTATCCCGTCCCAGTGACGGTCCATCCGGCACTGTGAAACTCTCGGCACACCGCTCGCCCCAGGAGGCCTGTTGCCCCGGTAACCAGGACGCGTGGCGCCCCCACCAGCAACTCCTCCTGAGTACATAAGAGTACACACATCAGTACTGCAGTTAGTATTACAGAGGACTATAGTTAGTACTATAGAAAGACAGTACTGTACTTAGTACTACACACAATACTACAAGTTGTACCAGAGTCAGTAATACAGACAGTACTACAGACTAGGGCGGGGTGATGTATCGCGGGTTTTCCACGTACGATGGTTAACGTGGCTTTATCGTAACCATAGAGTATGGGTTACCATGGCAACAATAATCTGTCTGCATGCAATTGAGAGTTTTTCTCTCCCACACTCTGTGAATGCGTCACTGACCCCCCTCCCAAGCTGAAACTGTGCAGCTGATGGTTCAAACATTTAAATTCTTTCTGACTTCCTGTATCAAAGTAGAACAAACACAGAGGTGGACCAACGTTAGAACGTGTGGCGATACAGATCACGTCTCTGATGTCGCTCCAAAACATGGTCATATTAGATTTCCTCATGTCGCCCAGCCCTACTGACAGGGTGAGGCTGCTGTGGCCAGTCGGGGGGTGTAGCCGCCACTGGTGGTGTAGCCTCAAAACAGGTGAAGAGGTTTGGCTCTTCTGCCGGTGTGTCGTCACCCTCAGCAGCTCTGAGTCTTCTGATCGGGGACATGTTGGACACCTTAGCACACCTGCCTGCTGCTGCTGCTCAGGTTGGCTGAGCCGTGCTGTAAAGAGAAGAGGGCAGAGGAACACCACGCTACCAAGTGTCCAAGGGCTGAATTAGCATTAGCATCCGGTGGAATGTAAGGGTAAGGGTTAGCCATCCTGCATACGGTGAACACACAGGAGGTAGATGGGCCTGCGTCTGACCGTCGTACACGTGAGGTCTGGGGAGCAGTGACTGTCTACAGCTGTTATCACGCACATACAGTTGGCACGGTAACACTTCCACGTTACCTGAGGCCAACACGAGACCAGCAACAAGCACGCCAAGCAAGAGCTACCAAATGAAACCGCTGAGATGGACTTGTTACATTTTAATAATAAGAGAACATCTTTGGTAAGAACATGGTTGTGTGTCTGGACTCTAACTGCAGGGTGTGGCACAGGTCAGCACTTGTGACATCACTCATGACATCACTCGTGATTACAGACTTAGTTTTACACTTTTATCCCCTCGTTTGGGAACATCAGTACTACAGACTGCACTACAGTTAGGAGAGTACTGCAGTTAGTACTTCATACCGTAGTACAGTGAGTATTACAGTACTATAGGGAGTACTACAGTCGGGTATAAACATACCTCTGCCAGTATACCAGAGTGACACACCTGAGCAGACCCCTCCCCCTGCACGCGCAGACCCAGATCAGTTCCTTTAATCAGTATGTTTATTTTATAAATAAAGTTTTACTGCAGTATTTAAGTAGTATTTGAATTCTGGGAGCCTTTAGCAGTTAGCATTTAGCTGCTGACAGGTGAGCTTTACCTGAACAAGCTGCACGCGCCCCGGACTGAACAGAATCCTTAGTTCTGCGCCTGCGCAGCTCATCTCTGATTGAATATGTGCACTGGATCAGTTATTGATCAGGTACCTATCACTCGGAGCCTCGCGGATTTTCTGATGCGCACTTTCTGTCTCGGTCACTTCCGGACTGATCAGCTGTTTGCCGTAAAGCAGCTGTCGCGCTGCCACTAGCGGTTAGCATACAGGCTAACAGGCTTTTCTTTAGCTTCGGTGACCCAAGTCAGAGTCCTGATCCTCGCCAACGGGTCGGAACCGTCCCGGGAGCGGCTCTAACGGCGTCAGCATCACAGCTGAGCGAGAAAGACTCAAAGGCAGAGCTCACCTGCGAGCACGCGGACCCAGAACCGGGCATCGGACAGACCGGACCAGCACGGACCGAACCAGCACGGACCGAACCACGGACCAACGAAACCCACACAAGGATCAGGAAACTCCCCGGAGTCACAGCCCGGTGCTGCTCCGCTGCTTCTTCTTCTTTGTGAGCGGCTCACACAAACGTCGATTTGTGGCTCTACCACCGCCACGCGGTGCGGAGTGTGACCGAAATCAGACTCGGGGTCAGGCTCTGACGAGAGCTCTTGAATTGTTAATTAAACCAGTTTGTTTCTAAGTGAACAGATTCAGGTTTGACTGCTTTCATGGCCGGCGGGGGCAGACCGATCCCCGGCCTGCAGCCACGTCGTTCCTACTGACAGAACGACGAGTAAAAATCTCATTAATCATCAAAATCTGCACGGATATAGGTCCTTTTAACCTGATTAGCATAAACATATTTCAGTAAAATAATTCTAATTAGGGGAAGTGCCACTGCTTTCATCAGCCTGTTCTAAACTGTAGGATCACAGTGGAGACCAGAGTCTGCACAGTGTAACACACCATCAAAGGATTCATGAACTGCACAAAAGCCTTTGGAGAACAGTCTTCACATGCACAGGTTCACTCTGCTGTGTGGGTTGTTGTGTGACCCCCCGGGTCAGAGCCGGTGCACAGAGCTGCAGCCTCGTCTGTCACTCACCTCCTGAAATAGAAACCTGCAGCCCGACACCGCCCCGCTCTCTCTGTTTATCTCTCGCTCTCTCTGCAGCCTGTCAGCAACACTCCCACAGGTGCTGTGGGTCGCCCCACACTGAGCTGGTGTTCACATCAAACTCACCCGCTGCTCCAAAACTTTCTCTCAGCCACATTTCTGAGTCTGAAAACTTTGAAAATTTCATTTAATTGGATTTAAACTGAGAGCCTGAACACTGCTCCTGGACCAGGAACACACCCTTCGGCTTTAACCCGAGCCAGGACCAGGACCAGAACCAGGACTAGGCTCTCCCGGAGAAGTCCGAACTAAGTTTGACCTTGAATGTTTGACAGCAGGACATGATCCTGATTCTGGTCCCGGTGCTGTCGGTAGTTTAACGCTAAGCTGATTTCAGGTAAGGACATGCTAACACTCACTTATTGGGTTATTATTCATGACTGAACCTGATTTCTTCCTCTAAATATTTGGCACTTGTTCCAGCTGTAAGTGTAAAACAGTTTTCAGCTGTAAAATTTAAATCATTGATGTTTCAGCTTCATCATTCAGGTAAACGCGCGCATCATCAGTGCAGAGCTTCACTCTGCTTCTCTCTGCATGTTTAAATCAGATAAATGATGATCAGCATACAGCATCACAGGTTACATTTTAAAGCCACGTTTCCATTTTACCTGCAGTTATTGCTCAGATCTGCCAGTTTCAGTAAGGTTCTTGATCCCTCTTTACGTTATACTTCATACGTCATACTCTTATCCTTAATGATAAGAAAACCGAAATTATGATTTTTGGTAGTAATGCCCTTCGTGCCAAACTTCGGGATGCCTTTGGTTTTCTCACTAGTTCTTTCTCTGACACTGTTAGGAATCTGGGTGTCTTATTTGACAGCTCATTTAAACTTGATAAACAAGTGTCTGCTGTTGTCAGATCCAGTTTTTACCAGCTTCGCCTTATTTCTAAGGCCAGGCACTATATCCCGTATAAAGACCTAGAAAAGCTCATCCACGCCTTTGTAACGTCAAGGCTAGATTACTGTAATTCACTTTACTGTGGTCTCCACTCTACCCTTTTACATAGATTACAGACAGTTCAGAATGCTGCAGCACGCATTCTAACTAAAACCAAGAAGTTTGCCCACATTACTCCTGTCCTTGCTGATCTGCACTGGTTGCCTGTCAAATATCGTATTCAATTTAAAATTTTGTTGTTTACTTTTAAAATTACCAATAACACTGCACCAAGCTATCTTAAGGAACTTTTAAACCCATATGCTCCTGCTAGGGCTTTAAGGTCATCCTCACAGTTACTGCTGGTTCAGCCCAGATCTCGACTGAAATCTAGAGGTGATCGATCGTTTGCTCTAGTTGCACCAGAGCTGTGGAACAATCTCCCGATTGGCATCCGGGCGTCTGATTCTATTCATTCTTTTAAATCACAGCTAAAAACATATCTTTTTAAACTTGCCTTTTCTCCCAGTTAAATGCTGGCTTGCTTGCAGTGACCTATTGACCTATTGTATTAAATTCTCTGCTATCTTTCCATTATTGGTGTCTTTTATCATGGTGGTACAGTCTTATCTTGCTATAACCTATGTGCTGCAGTTTACTCTTATTGGTGGCTTTTATCTGTGAACATAATTCGTTACCTTTATGTATTTGATGTTAATGTGTGAACTGTTTTATTTTTTATTGTTTTATGTAAAGCACTTTGGTATGCCCAAGGCTTTTAAATGTGCTCTATAAATAAAGATTGTTGTTGTTGTTGTTAATCGAATCACCGCAGTGTGACAGCGAGCTGATAAAGGGAAGCACTGCGTACCTGTCCCAGCCTTCCTCAGACGGCAGGTATCACGTGTTCGGCCGGCCTCTGTACGTCTGCCTGATTGTCTGAATCACCTCTGAACCCCAGCTCTGGAGGAACTATCACAGGGCAGGACGGCTTTAGTTTAATAATGACCCGAGCAGCCGGGTCCGCTTCATGGATTTAAGATTGAGGGTTTTCCCTGGATGGCGATCGTGGATCAGTAGAACTGAGTGGGATTAAATCATGGAGCACCGTGGACTCAGTGGGAAATCATCATTTCATTCAAACTGCTTCATTAATGTCTCCATGTTTGTTTGTGCGTCCTCCAGAGACACAATCATGAGCGGCCACGAGGACACAGCAAAAAGAGAAAGAGGGCGGGGCATCTTCCTCAGCGCTCACCGCTGCCCTGAAGTCGACGTGCTGCCTCATCAAACTGCTGAGGCACAAATCCTTCCACGCTGTTCTCCAGTTCCTGCAGACAAGAGCTCTGAGTTCACCTGCACAGGTGAGAGCGAGCCAGATTACCTGGACTTCTGCTCCACCCATCGCTCCGAGGTAGATGAGGAAGAGGAAGACGAAGGGAGTGTCAGCGACTGGTCGGAGGAAGATCTCTCACTCCACTTCTCTCCCTCTGTCCTCATCCAATCAGACGATGAAACGTCTGATCCAGAGAGTGGCTTTGAGTGTGTTGACATCACCATAGAGACACAGGTGAGCGATCATCATCATCAGCTGGTTAGATGAACGTACGTGTGGGGCCTAGTTTCATCTTTACCAGCAGCGTTTGTTTCCTGTCGTCCAGGTGAAAGGTCAGGATGCGGAGGGGCTAAAGATGGTGCCTAAACGGCAGATTCACCTGAAGAAGAAGAAGAAGGACGGCGAGGATGGCGCTGAACAGGTAAACACTGATAAACTACAGGTATGTCTTCTGCCAGTTTAACTGTTTGCTCACCTGTTGGTCTACCTGTCCAGGTGATACTGAAGGATGTTCCTGCTGAGGGCAGAGGAATTAACAATAATACGTCAGCTAATGAGCTGCTGTGTCCCACTACTCGATCACGGCCTGAACTGTTACTACGGCAACACAGTATGCCCACCTCCTTTCACGCCACCTCAAATACTAGCAGTGATGCTGAGAGCTACGGGGTCTACAAGGGCCTGATTGCAGGGGCTGGCCAAGGTAACAGCACGTCTACCTGTCAACAAGCTCCCTGTTTCTGTCAGTAAGGACCGCCCACCCGCCACCCTGGGGAGCACTGAAAAAATAAACTGTTATTGATCATATTCACTGGTTCAGGTTATCAGTTTGGACAAAAGCAGAGAGGGATGATCACAGGATCCTTTCCATGATGAAGAGAAACTAGTTTGTATCCACCAATCAGATCCCTGAACAGAGGGATGCATGTATTTAATCAGGAAGTGAAAGGAAGTAAACACTCCCACTCAGCTGATTTGTGTCATTAGCTAACGGCATGCTGGCTTCGGTTGGCGAACGCAGAAAGCAAAAACAGCCCCGATGCTGAAATGTTGGGACACTGTGTGAAATGCAACAACTTACAAATCTCATTAACACACATTTTATACACAAAAGAACAAAGAATAAACACTCAGCTGTGTAGACTCCAGCAGAGTGGAGATGTCTTTGTACCCGACCATGTCTGACCTGATAAGCTCTGAAATCTCTGACTGTCTCTGTTTAGTACGCCTTACTCTTCCAGCCTTTGTTGCTCCATCCCAACTTTTTTGGAACTGGGGTTGTAGTTCGCACATGAAATACGAGGGGGGGCAGGGGGGCGCTTTCTTTGCTGAGCTGTGCACTGATTACACACATCTGAATAGACTCAAGCTGATACCACGCTGGTGTGATTGCTGTGCCGTGGGTTGCCATAGCAGAGAGGCCTGAGTGTCAAATAACAGTCTCACACACTGCTACATAGTTCCCTGCAAACTGCAGAAAATCTCAGAAACTAGAACTTAGCTCGAACCCGTTGGTCCTCCAACCTAACCCTAACCTCAGAAGAAAACCTCTAAGAAAATAATTTAATATTCTGATTTTCAGTGGATAAAACTTCAATCACCGGGTAGCACAGCATGATATTGGATCACAGCCCGTCAGACTTCACGACTTCCACACTACAACTAAATGTGGTGTTTCCAGAGTGTCTGACTGTGTCTAACGAGAGCTTTCCTTTTGCATCAGTCCTTTATTTATGCAGGTAAAAGTCTCATTGAGACTACAGTCTCGTTTTCAAGTACAGACATGAAGTCATGGCCTTGAGTTAAATGATGGTAGGATATGATTTACAAGGATTTTTGCATGATTGAGATCCCTGATTCACAATAGACGCGACACGTGCTTCACTGAGGATGCAGCTCAAAGTTTGTGTTCTGCCTGTACTGCATCATTGTCGGGGTCTTCATGAGTATACATGCCCGCTCCCTGACGTTCTGCATTTCTATTGGTTGCATGAAGAAAACAGTTAATGTGCGCCGC
Source organism: Rhamphochromis sp. 'chilingali' (assembly GCF_963969265.1). Lineage (NCBI taxonomy): Eukaryota > Metazoa > Chordata > Actinopteri > Cichliformes > Cichlidae > Rhamphochromis > Rhamphochromis sp. 'chilingali'. Next base: position 34,762,804 of record NC_137946.1, read on the forward strand.
AAGCCATGAAAACCAAAGCTTCAAATGCTGCCTCAACATGTCTGTCGAAGAGGTGCAACTCTACTACTGAGTATTATTATTATTAATACACGTCTTTGTTTTTGTTCTATTGATGATGAAAGACGAAGAATCTGAGTTTGATGAAGTTTCTGATGGTTTCAGGGCTCCTGATTGGAGGAAACTCTCAGCGTCTTCAGAAGTCGTTCTCTCTGGATGAAACCAAAACAAAGATGGCATCCTGCCTCATTAAGAACGTGCTGTCGAAAAAGATGCAGGTGGAACAGAAAAACCTGAAGAAGAACGCGGAGGTATCACCTGTCCTGCCTCTGGGTCATCAGACAGGAGGAGGCGGGGTCAGAGCTCCGGTTCACGTGGTGAGAGACGTGAGGAGTTTAGTTAAACACTCATACGGCCACTCATTCACCACATCAGCCGCGTCACAGGACAACAAGTCAACAAGCTG